>NC_135821.1:5294564-5475103 GCF_964213995.1 Mustelus asterias | reverse complement strand
GAAATCTGTTTGGGAACATCTTTCAAATCTTCGGACTGATCCCGGGTTTGTTGGCGCCTGTTCAAACCTTCTGCCTCCCTCACTACCCTCTCGGCAAATATCTCTGGGATTGTGAGGGCTTCACGAGAGGGGAGGTGAGGGGGGTTGGTGGGGCGGGGGGGCGGGGGGGGGTGGTTTATTAGGGAGGAATGTTCAGCCCCCTCCACCTCGCCCCCGAGCTCGCGGTATGAAAATCTGTCTCTGGTTTAGAGTGCTGGGAATTCCTCCTTTTCCGTGGGTCTGAGTTCACGGGGGTCCATCAGCTCCCAGTTCACTAAGACACAGGCCCAGAGTTGGTGACAGTTACAATGAGACAAGAGAGGGTGGGGGGGGGGGGGGGGGGGGATGGATTCCTGCCCCGTTCAGGAAGGGTAATTAAGGCAGCACAAGCAAACAGCATCGAGGGAGCTCTGTCCTGGATTCAACTCTTATCTCACCTGGGGAATCTTCTTGCGGGAGTTGAGGGAGCTTTACTCTGTATCTAACCCCGTGCTGTACCTGTCCTGGGAGTGTTTGATGGGGGACAGTGTAGAGGGAGCTTTACTCTGTATCTAACCCTGTGCTGTACCTGTCCTGGGAGTGTTTGATGGGGGACAGTGTAGAGGGAGCTTTACTCTGTATCTAACCCCGTGCTGTACCTGTCCTGGGAGTGTTTGATGGGGGACAGTGTAGAGGGAGCTTTACTCTGTATCTAACCCCGTGCTGTACCTGTCCTGGGAGGGTTTGATGGGGGACAATGTAGAGGGAGCTTTACTCTGTATCTAACCCCGTCTTGTACATGCCCTGGGAGTGTTGATAGGCACAGTGTAGAGGGAGCTTTACTCTGTCTCTAACGCCGTGCTGTACCTGTCCTGGGAGTGTTTGATGGGGACAGCGTAGAGGGAGCTTTACTCTGTATCTAATCCCGTCCTGTACCTGTCCTGGGAGTGTTTGATGGGGACATTGTAGAGGGAGCTTTACTCTGTATCTAATCCCGTCCTGTACATGCCCTGGGAGTGTTTGATGGGGGGACAGTGTAGAGGGAGCTTTACTCTGTATCTAACCCCATACTGTACCTGCCCTGGGAGCGTTTGATGGGGGACAGTGTAGTGGGAGCTTTACTCTGTATCTAACCCCGTGCTGTACCTGCCCTGGGAGTGTTTGATGGGGGACAGTGTAGTGGGAGCTTTACTCTGTATCTAACCCCGTGCTGTACCTGTCCTGGGAACGTTTGATGGGGGACAGTGTAGTGGGAGCTTTACTCTGTATCTAACCCCGTGCTGTACCTGTCCTGGGAGTGTTTGATGGGGACAGTGTAGAGGGAGCTTTACTCTGTATCTAACCCCGTGCTGTACCTGTCCTGGGAGCGTTTGATGGGGGACAGTGTAGAGGGAGCTTTACTCTGTATCTAACCCTGTGCTGTACCTGTCCTGGGAGCGTTTGATGGGGACAGTGTAGAGGGAGCTTTACTCTGTATCTAACCCCGTGCTGTACCTCCTTGAACCCCTGCTGACACTGAGTGTAGAGAAGTCACTAGGTGATACCTTGAAAAGAGGCAGCCTGAGGGGAGTTTGTCCCAGGTCACTGACATTAAAGGTCTGAATGGTATAATCATGTCTCTCTGTGCAGTGGGGGTGGGAGGAAGGAACAGGTCTGTCTGGAGGTGATCAGGAAAATTTAGAAGATGATCTACAACTTCATTTTGTATTAATTTGTTGAGAGATTGTCAGACATCGCGAATCTGATGAATCAAAAACTTGCCAAAAGAAAAACAAAACAAAAAAACACACAGGTATGAATCTTTTGAGTATGGACTGTTAGTAACAGCTCTTAAAATCTGTGCATGCTTTTGATTGTTCAGACAACCCGCAGAACAAAACAAAACCAGTACGAATGCCTATAAATCGAGTAGAGTTAGAGAAATGTACAGAATTGTAAAACATTTCTTAATCACACTATTCTCTGAATAAATGGGGAAAAAAAACTCAACTTGTTAAGTCTTCTTTTTTCAATATTTAAGTCGCTCACAATTAGTTGCGTCTTTTACTGACTCCTTGTCCCATTTTCCAGTTTAATTAGTGTCACAAGTAGGCTTACATTGACACCGCAATGAAGTTACTGTGAAAATCCCCTAGTCGCCACACTCCGGCGCCTGTTCGGGTACACTGAGGGAGAATTTAGCACGGCCAATGCTCCTAACCAGCATGTCTTTCAGACAGCGTTTAAAGTTAAAGTTTATTTATTAGTGTCACGAGTAGGCTTACATTAACACTGCGATGAAGTCACTGAAAATCCCCCAGTTGCCACACTCCGGCGCCTGTTCGGGTAACACTGAGGGAGAATTCAGCATGGCCAATGCACCCTAACCAGCACGTCTTTCAGACTGTGTTTAAAGTTAAAGTTTATTTATTAGTGTCACAAGTAAGGCTTACAGTAACACTGCAATGAAATTACTGTGAAAATCCCCTGGTCGCCACACTCCGGTGCCTGTTCGGGTACACTGGGGGAGAATTTAGCACGGCCAATGCACCCTAACCAGCACATCTTTCAGACTGTGGGAGGAAACCGGAGCACCCGGAGGAAACCCACACAGACACGGGGAGAACGTGCAGACTCCGCACAGACAGTGACCCAAGCCTGGAGTCGAACCCGTGTCCCTGGCGCTGTGAGGCAGCAGTGCTAACCACTGTGCCACCATGCTACAGGTGCACATCTAAATACTGATTCAATATTGTGAGGGTCTCTGCCTCCACCTCAGGCAGTGAGTTCCAGACTCCCACCACCCTTTGGTTGAAAAGGTTTTTTCTCACATCCCCTCTAAACCTCCTGCCCCTTACCTTAAATCCATGCCTCCTGGGCATTGATCCCTCCACCCAGGGGAATAGCTTACATAGAAACATAGAAAAACTACAGCACAAACAGGCCCTTCGGCCCACAAGTTGTGCCGAACACATCCCTACCTTATAGACCTACCTCTAACCCCCCATCCTATTAAGCTCCATGTACTCATCCAGTAGTCTCTTAAAAGACCCTATTGAGTTCGCCTCCACCACCACTGACGGCAGCCGATTCCACCCGCCCACCACCCTCTGTGTGAAAAACTTACCCCTAACATCTCCCCTGTACCTACCCCCCAGCACCTTAAACCTGTGTCCTCTCGTAGCAGGCATTTCCACCCTGGGAAAAAGCCTCTGAGAGTCCACCCGGTCTATGCCTCTCAACATCTTATACACCTGTATTAGGTCTCCTCTCATCCTTCGTCTCTCCAAGGAGAAAAGACCGAGCTCCCTCAGCCTATCTTCATAAGGCATGCCACTCAATCCAGGCAACATCCTTGTAAATCTCCTCTGCACCCTTTCAATCTTTTCCACATCCTTCCTATAGTGAGGCGACCAGAACTGAGCACAGTACTCCAAGTGGGGTCTGACGAGGGTCTTATATAGCTGCATCATTATCCCCGGACTCCTAAACTCAATCCCTCGATTGATAAAGGCCAGCACACCATACGCCTTCTTAACCACCTCCTCCACCTGCGGGGCCGATTTCAGAGTCCTATGGACCCGGACCCCAAGGTCCTTCTGATCCTCCACAGTACTAAGGGTCTTTCCCTTTATATTGTACTCCTTCATCCCATTTGACCTGCCAAAATGGACCACGACGCATTTATCTGGGTTGAAGTCCATCTGCCACTTCTCCGCCCAGTCTTGCATCCTATCTATGTCCCTCTGTAACTTCTGACAAATTTCTACTGGACAGCTTCTTCCTGTCTACTCTATCAATGCCCCTCATAATTTTATATATCTCAATCATGTGCCCCCCTCAGTCTCCTCTGCTCCAAGGAAAACAACCCCAGTCTATCCAAACTCTCTTCATAACTAAAACTTTCCATCCTACAGACAGTCACCCAAGCTGGGAATCGAACCTGTGTCCCTGGTGTTGTGAGGCAGCAGTGCTAACCACTGTGCCACCCTTACTTGCCATAGTTCTGCGTTGCTTTTCATGTGTTGTTCACTACTCTGTCGGGACAGACCGGCTCTTGCCCTCAATCAGCATGCTGGGCTGATCTTCATGGACAGCACTGTGCTGCTGGATCCATGGACCCTCGTTCGGATCAGCACTCCGCCTGGGATTTGTGGGGGTGGGGGCGGGGGGAGGGGGGAGGGGGGGGGGAGGGGGGGGGGTGGTCTCTATCCCCCTGGTGCCACACACCAGTGTCTATCTGGACAGAACTATGCCAAAGGACGCAGGCAGCCACCGCGGCAAAGGTCCAAAGTTCGACTGGGGGTGCGGTGTGTGAGGTGAGGCTGAGGTGGGATGGGGAGGGGGTGGGTGTAGGGGGCTGGCAAAGAAAAGGGGAGGTAATATGGAAGGAAGGCTGTGCAAGGAGTAGTGGGCTAGGAGGGTGAAGGGGCATGACAGCTGGAAGAGGGGCAAGGAGGTGGATGAAGAAGACGAGGGCGGCACGGTGGCACAGTGGTTAGCACCACTGCCTCACAGCACCAGGGGCCGGGTTCGATTCCCGGCTCGGGTCACTGTGTGGAATTTGCACATTCTTCCCGTGTCTGCGTGGGTTTCCTCCGGGTGCTCCAGTTTCCTCCCACAGTCCAAAGATGTGCAGGTTAGGTGAATTGGCCATGCTAAATTGCCCCTTAGTGTCCAAAGATGTGTGGGTTAGGTGGATTGGCCATGCTAAATTGCCCCTTAGTGTCCAAAGATGCGCAGGTTAGGTGGATTGGCCATGCTAAATTGCCCCTTAGTGGCCAAAGATGCGCAGGTTAGGTGGATTGGCCATGCTAAATTGCCCCTTAGTGTCCAAAGATGTGTGGGTTATGTGGATTGGCCATGCTAAATTGCCCCTTAGTGGCCAAAGATGCGCCGGTTAGGTGGATTGGCCATGCTAAATTCCCTTTTAATATCCAAAGATGTGCAGGTTAGATGGATTGGCCATGCTAAATTGCCCCTTAGTGTCCAAAGATGCACAGGTTAGGTGGATTGGCCATGCCAAATTGCCCCTTAGTGTCCAAAGATGCGCAGGTTAGGTGGATTGGCCATGCTAAATTGCTCCTTAGTGTCCAAAGATGCGCAGGTTAGGTGGATTGGCCATGCTAAATTGCCCCTTAGTGTCAGGGGGACCAGCTAGGGTAAATGCATGGTGTTATGGGGATGGGGCCTGGGTGGGATTGTGGTCAGTGCTGACCTGATGGGCTGAATGGCCTCCTTCTGCACTGTAGGGATTCTATGATTCTACGATCAATGGAAGGCGGAGGGAAGACCGGGGGGAGGGAAGCTGGATCTCAACAGGGCCGCACAGAAAGTTCACAAGCAAGGGAGGGGGGTGGGGGCGGTCTAAGATATCCGTGTCCAGCATCACAATGACAGGATCCAATATTCATGGAGGAGGCTGGAGACTAACAGGTGGCATCTCTACCTGCAGACTGTGAGGCTCCAGGTGAATCAGAGGCACGGTGAGGGAGGGTCGAACTCTGTCCTGTAACAGAGGTGTAGAACCACCATCTCGACACTGAGATAAAATGGCGCCTTCCAAAATCGTAAGTAAGATCGGCTCTGTCTGGGAGGGGTATGAGGACGTGTGGGAGGACCACTAAGCTGGTCTGTGGAGCTCCTTCTTGGAACACACACGCACTTGTTGGCGCCGCTACAGTGGACAAGGTCCAGGTCAATTACATAGACGCAGGCCCCATCAACCAAGAAGCGAGAGCAGGCCAAGATTCTAACTTTGCACTTTTAAAGGGATTGGCACAACTCAGTAGCCTCAGCTCAAAGTTTCACAAGGTACACGAAGAATACACGGGCGGCACGGTGGCACAGTGGTTAGGTGGTTAGCACTGCTGCCTCACAGCGCCAGGGACCTGGGTTCGATTCCCGGCTTGGGTCACTGTCTGTGTGGAGTTTGCACGTTCTCCCCGTGTCGGCATGGGCTTCCTCCGGGTGCTCCGGTTTCCTCCCACATTGCAAAGATGTGCGGGTTAGGTACTAAATTGCCCTTTAGTGTCGGGGGACTAGTTAGGGTAAATGCATGGGGTTGTGGGGACAGGGCCTGGGTGGGATTGTGGTCGGTGCAGACTTTCGCATTTAAATGTAACTTGACTACATTTTAAAACTCAGCAAGCATGCTGGGATTAGCTAGAAAAATTGACTGCATTCTTTGAAATTACTGTGCAAGCAGAAACAGGCCTTTTCATAAGCCATATAATCATAGAGGATTACAGCAAGGAAACAGGCCCTTTGGCCCAGCTTGTCCATACCGCCCTTTTTTTTAAACCCCGAAGCTAGTCCCAATTGCCCGCATTTGGCCCATATCCCTCTATACCCATCTTACCCATGTCATGTCCAAATGCTTTTTAAAAGACAAAATTGTACCCGCCTCTACTACTACCTCTGACAGCTTGTTCCAGATGCTCACCACCCTCTGTGTGAAAAAATTGCCCCTCTGGACCCTTTTGTATCTCTCCCCTCTCACCTTAAATCTATGCCCTCTAGTTTTAGACTCCCCTACCTTTGGGAAAAGATATTGACTATCTAGCTGATCTATGCCCCTCATTATTTAATAGACCTTTATAAGATCACCCCTCAGCCTTCTACGCTCCAGAGAAAAAAGTCCCAGACTATCCAGCCTCTCCTTATAACTCAAACCATTAAGTCCCGGTAGCATCCTAGTAAATCTCTTCTGCACTCTTTCTAGTTTAATAATATCCTTTCTATAATAGGGTGACCAGAACTGCACACAGTATTCCAAGTGTGGCCTTACCAATGTCTTGTACAACTTCAACAAGACGTACCAACTCCTGTATTCAATGTTCTAACCAATGAAACCAAGCATGCCGAATGCCTTCTTCATCATTCTATACACCTGTGAATCCACTTTCAAGGAGCTATGAACCTGTATCCCTTGATGTCTTTGTTCTGTAACTCTCCCCAACGCCCTACCATTAACTGAATAAGTCCTGCCCTGGTTCAATCTACCAAAATGCATCACCTCGCACTTATGTTAAACTCCACCTGCCATTCGTCAGCCCACTGGCCCAATTGATCAAGATCCCGTTGCAATCCTAGTTAACTTTTTTCACTGTCCACTATGCCACCAATCTTGGTGTCATCTGCAAATTTACTAACCATGCCCCCTATATTCTCATCCAAATCATTAATATAAATGACAAATAACAGTGGACCCAGCACTGATCCCTGAGGCACACCGCTGGTCACAGGCCTGCAGTTTGAAAAACAACCCTCTACAACCACCCTCTGGCTTCTGCCATAAAGCCAATTTTGTATCCATTTAGCTACCTTACCCTAGATCCCATGAGATTTAACCTTATGCAACAAACTACCATGCGGTACCTTGTTAAAGGCCTTGCTAAAGTCCATGTAGACAACATCAACTGCACTGCCCTCATCTACTTTCTTGGTTACCCCTTCAAAAAACTCAAAATTTGTGAGACATGATTTTCCACTCACAAAGCCATGCTAACTGTCCCTGATCAGTCCTTGCGTCTCTAAATGCCTGTAGGCCCTGTCTCTCAAAATATCTTCCAACAACTTACCCACCACAGATGTGAGGCTCACCGGCCTGTAGTTCCCAGGCTTTTCCCTGCACCCCTTTTTAAACAAAGGCACAATATTTGCCAATCTTCAGGCACCTCACCTGTGACTATCTGCCAGGGGACCCGCAATTTCCTTCCTAGCCTCCCACAATGTCCTGGGATACACTTCATCACGTCCCGGGGGTTTACCTACCTTGATGTGCTTTGAGACTCCCAGCACCTCCTTCTCTGTAAGCCAAAGAAAAGTTTTCATAAACATCATCTGCAAGGTGTTTTGGTAATCAGAGACAGCATATACCAAAGAAATTCAATAACACAGATAAGAATTAGCTTATATTGTAGTCACAGCTCTAGGTTTAGTTAGTTCAGTCCAGAGTATATTTTGAGTTCTTTGGTCAGCACAGGACTGGCCCGTATCTCTCTCTCTCCAGTCTTTTTTGATTCCTGTAATGTTTTAATTTTAAATTCTGCTCAATAAAAGAAATTCAACGTATCAGTGCCGTCTCCGTCTATTCTGAGGAATGAATGGACCCTACATACAGACACTTTGACCAGTTTAATTCATGTCCAAAAAACATGTTTACCCAAGTGCTCTTACTTTCTGAGACAGTCAAAGGGCTCTGGTTCATACTTTCATTTTATTAAAACACTTGCAACTTAAAGAAACAATTCGTACACAAGAAATTACGTTAACGTTTTCCCAAACCAGGCTGAAAAGCACATATACTATCCGCTCTGGTGAAGTCGGTTGGGCTGTTGGATTCAATTCACTGAGCTCAGGTCGACGGACGAACGCAAGGTCTTCTCGGTATGAAGGTGGATATCTGTCGTCATGGGTCGCAGCAGGTCGTTCAAGTCCTTCACTGGAGGTCATCCCCAGAAGTCCCTTTTTATCTCCCTCTCTCAGCCTTCTGCAATGTCCTCTGACTTTCAGCACAATGAGGTTAAGCCAGGCCATCCTTGGTGTCCTGGGAGCATGTATCCCCTTCTCAGGATATGGTGAACATCAGGAAGCCTGGCTGAAACAGGGGAACACAAAAACGTGTTGGCTGGAATTTTCCGATCCCGCATGCCCCGCTATCGCTGCCAGCGAGAATGGAGAATTTGGCGCTCGGCCAAATCTCTCCATCCACAGCAGCGACTCTCCGATCTACACATGAGTGAGAAGCAGCACAAGCAAGCTGCAATTGTCCAGAGACCTTATTATCACAGAATCCCTACAGTGCAGAAGAGGCCATTCAGCCCAATAGATCTGCTCCGACCCTCTGACAAAACATCTTACTCAAGCCCTTTCCCCCGTTCTATTACTGTAACCCTACACATTTACCATGGCTAAGCCACCTCACCTGCACATCTTTGGACACGTAAAGGGCAATTTAGCATGGCCAATCCACCTAACCTGCACATCTCTGGACATTAAGGGACAATTTAGCATGACCAATCCACCTAACCTATACATCTTTGGACACTAAGGGTGTATATGGCATGGCCAATCCACCTAACCTGTACATCTTTGGACACTAAGGGACAATTTAACACGGCCAATCCACCCAACCTGTACATCTTTGGACACTAAGGGGCAATTTAGCATGGCCAATCCACCTAACCTGCACATCTCTGGATGCTCAGGGGCAATTTAGCATGGCTAATTCATCTAACCTGCACATCTTTGGACACTAAGGGGCAATTTAGCATGGCTAATCCATCGAACCTGCACATCCTTGGACACAAGGGGCAATTTGCATGAGCGATTTGCCTAACCTGCACATCTCTGGACACTTAAGGGGCAATTTAGCATTACCAAATTTACACATCTTTGGACACTAAGGGACAATTTAGCATGGCCAATCCACCTAACCTGCACATCTTTGGGATACTAAGGGACAATTTAGCATGGTCAATCCACTTAACTTGCACATCTTTGGGACACCAGGTGGTAATTTAGCATAGCCAATCCACCTAACCTGCACATCTTTGCACTGTGAGAGGAAACCGGATCACCCAGAGGAAACCCATGAAACACGGGGTGAACATGCTAACAATCACCCAGGTTCTAATTGCCTCTTGAACTGAGTGTCTCGCTTGGCCATTTCAGAGGGCAGTTAAGAGTCAACCACATTACTGTGGCTCTGGAGTCACATGTAGGCCAGACTGGGTAAAGATGGCAGATTTCGTTCCCTAAAGGACATTAGTGAACCAGATGGGTTTTTACAACAATAGACAATGGTTAGATGGTCACCATTAGCACAGCCTTGGGTGACTGTCAGTGCGGAGTTTGCACATTCTGCCCGTGTCTGTGTGGGTCTCCTCCGGGTGCTCCAGTTTCCTCCCACAGTCCAAAGATGTGTGGGTGAGGTGGATTGGCCATGCTAAATTGCCCCTTAGTGTCCAAAGATGTGTAGGTAATGGGGATTAGTGAGGTAAATACATGGGGTTACGGGATAGGGCTTGGGCCAAACGCTCTGTCAGAGAGTTGGTGCAGACCCAATGGGCCAAATGGCCTTCTTCTGCCCTGTAGGATTCTGGGCCTTGATAAGCATTGGACTTTTAACTCCAGATTTCTTATTGATTTCAAATTTCACCATCTGCTGTGGTGGGATTCGAACCTGGGTCCCCATTATCCTGGGTCTCTGGGTTTCTAGTCCAGTGACAATACCACAAGGCCATCTAACTCCCCCTTTCCGCATAAGACAACCCCATCATCATGCGAATTAGCCCAGTGACCGCCTTCAATGCAAGAACGTTCCACCTTAAACAGGGAGACCAAACGAGTACCCCAGGTGCGGTCTGCTCCAAACCGACCACACAGCGGTCGTACGGGGTCAAAGGCAGAAAATGCTGTGAAATCTCATAGGGTCTGACAGCATCCGTGGAGAGAGAATAGAGCCAACTTTTCGAGTCTGGATGACCCTTCGTCAGAGCTGAAGACAAAGAAAATGAGAGAAGATTTGTACTGTGCATGCTGGGGCTGTAATTGATAGGAATGGGTAGACAAAAAGACAAAGGAAAAGTAGATGCTGATGATAAAGGCTGGGAATGGTGCTAATAGCATCCATTAAGAGATCGGAATGTGTGAAGGGCAGAACAAAGGTGAGTAGGAATGTGGCAGATGGCTAAGTGGGGTGGGGGAGGTGGGGGGAAACAAGATGGAAAGTGTGATATTAGATGTGGAAAAATAAAAATAAGAATATAAAGTAATAGAAATGGATGAATAAGATGAAAAGATAGAAATGAAATACAATAAACAGAGGTGGAGTGGAGGTAGAGGAGGGAGTTTATGCTCTGAAGCTGTTGAAAGTAGAGCCAATGTTTCAAATCAGGACGACCCTTTAAGTTTATTTATTAGTGTCACGAGTAGGCTCACATTAACACTGCAATGAAGTTACTGTGAAAATCCCCTAGTCGCCACACTCCGGCGCCTGTTTGGGTACACTGAGGGAGAATTCAGCATGGCCGATGCACCCTAACCAGCACGTCTTTCGGACGGTGGGAGGAAACCGGAGCACCCGGAGGAAACCCACGCAGACACGGGGAGAACGTGCAGACTCCGCACAGACAGTGACCCAAGCCGGGAATCGAACCCGGATCCCTGGCGCTGTGAGGCAGCAGCGCTAACCACTGTGCCACCGTGCCGCCCGATGCTTCCTCAGAGCTGAAGACGAGGAGAGTAATAAAGGGTTCCTACTTTTACACTCTATTCCCCTTCCAACAAAGGCTGACCTGCCATTTGGAGAAGAAAGCGCCTCTGACCTTTACAGGTGAGGCAATGGCCTAGTGGTGTTATCGCCAGACTATTAATCCAGAACCTCAGCTCATGTTCTGAGGACCCGGGTTCGAATCCCACCACGGCAGATGGTGGAATTTGAATTCAATAAAAAATATCTGGAATTAAGAATCTACTCATGACATTGAAACCATTGTCGATTGTTGTAAAAACTCAGCTGGTTCACTAATGTCCCTTTAGGGAAGGAAATCTGCCGTCCTTACCTGGTCTGGCCTACATGTGACTCCAGAACCACAGCAATGTTGTTGATTCTAAATTTTCATCTGAAATTATTTAGCAAGCCACTTAGTTCAAGGGGCAATTAGGACCTTGGGTGATTGTCTGTGTGGACTTTGCACATTCTCCCTGTGTCAGCATGGGTTTTCTTTGGGTGCTCCGGTTTCCTCCCACAATCCAAATATGGGCAGGTTAGGAGATTGGACATGCTAAATTGCCCCTTAGTGTCCAAAGATGTGCAAATTAGGGGGATTGGCCATGCTAAATTGCCCCTTAGTGTCCAAAGATGTGCAGGGCAAGCCTCTCAGTTCAAGGGCAGCTAAGGGTGGGCAGTAATTGCTGGCCAGCCAGCAATGCCCATGTCCCATGAATAAATAAAGAAAAACCTTCTGTGTATTGTCTTGTATTGAGTGCGGGTGTTGGTGGGGTTTTCGTTGGGCGGGGGTGGGGGGGAGGGGGTGCGGGGGGTGGTGGTTAAACATCAACATCTCCCCTTCTATATATTGTGCTGAAGGATCCTTTCAATGTTGTCACAAGACCAGGGACGATATTTTCAAGAGCAGATCTGTGCTACTCGGAGCCAAGTATCAGTGACTGTGAGCTTGGACAGGGGCCAGGACTAAATGTTGGCCAATCTGAGCTCAGATGTTGAGCTTCCACGCAGGAATGGCAAGCTGGAGCGGGGCCAGCTTTGCGAGATATCGCTGAGCATCGAGGAAGGAAAGTGGTTTCGATGACTTGATATTGTTGCTGATTTGACTGAGGGGGTGGGGGTGGGGGGGGCGGGGGGGGGGGGGGGGGGCGTGGGGGAGGCAATTTCCATCACTGAGCCTCTTGTCAGGTCACATTCCAATAAGGCATGACGTAACTAAGGACGCTTTATTCAGGCCGATTGGGTTTGGCTACTGTCCTTCTGTTTAACTGAGAGAGAACTCCTAAGGGCAGAAGGAGCAGCCAATCACCAGCGGGTCACCTGTTAGGCTGCTGGAGTCACAGGACCCAGAATGTCGCAGGTTCGATTCTGGTGACGAATTGATGCAGAGCCCGGGGAGAATGGGTTTCGTTCGCCCGGGTTGCAATGCACACGACACTCGGCAAACACTAAACAGCCATGCGACCATGAAGTACCTTACATGACCTTCCCAAATTGTGACAATTCCCAAGTTAAAGCTCCCACAGAGAGTGGATTCAAATGGTTCGACCTTGCGGACTACCCAAACATCCTTTTTATCTGCTCATGTGGATAGGAGTGACTGGGCCAGGGAAATTCATAGAACATGGAGCAGTGCAGCACAGGAACAGGCCCTTCGGCCCACAATGTTGTGCTGAACATGACTCCATATTAAACAAACCCCTTCTCCCTGCCCTTGGTCCATATCTCTCTCTTAATCATAAGGTGTTGTCCTCTGTTCTCAAGCATTCCTTGCTTGGTGGCACAGTGGTTAGCACTGCTGCCTCACAGCGCCAGGGACCTGGGTTCGATTCCGGCTGCAGGTGGCTATGAGTGTGGAGTCTGCACGTTCTCCCCGTGTCTGCGTGGGTTTCCTCCGGGTGCTCCAGTTTCCTCCCACAGTCCGAAAGATCTGCAGGTTAGGTGGATTGGTCATGCTAAGTTGCCCCTTAGTGTCCAAAGATGTGTAGGTTAGGTGGATTGGCCATGCTAAATTGTCCCTTAATGTCCAAAGATGTGTAAGTTAGGTGGATTGGCCATGCTAAATTGCCCCTTAGTGTCCAAAGATGTGCAGGTTAGGTGGATTGGCCATGCTAAATTGCCCCTTAATGTCAGGGGGCTTAGCAGGGTAAATAGGTGGGGTTACAAGTGGGATTATTGTCAGTGCTGGATTGATGGGCTGAATGGCCTCCTTCTGCATTGTTGGGATTCTATGAAGTCAAGTGGACATGTCAATCACACAATGGAATGGTTACATACTTTGGTGATTGGAAGTTTGGCATCAGAGTGTGGCGACTAGGGGATTTTCACAGTAACTTCATTGCAGTGTTAATGTAAGCCTACTTGTGACACTAATAAATATACTTAAACTTTAAAACTAAGTAGGGAAGTAAATCTGCCATCTTTACCTGGTCTGGCCTACATGCGGCTCCAGAGCCACAGCAATGTGGTTGACTCTCAACTGCCCTCAGGCAACAAAGGATGAGCAACAAATGCTGGTCAGCCAGTGACACCCATGTCCCACGAATGAATAAAAGAAGGGGTAGATAGGGAGAAACCACTTCCTTTGATGGGGGTACCCTGGAACAATGAGTCATCAATCAGAGCTAGGGCATTCGAAGGTGATCATAGAATCATAGAATCCCTACAGCACAGAAGGAGGCCATTTGGCCCATTGAGTGTGTACCAACCACAACCCCACTCAAGCCCTATCCCCGTAACCCCACACATTTACCCTGCTATTCCCCCTGACACTAGGGTCAATATTAGCATGGCCAATCAACCTAACCTGCACATCTTTGGAGTGTGGGAGGAAACCGGAGCACTCGGAGGAAACCCACACAGACACGGGGAGGGCATACAGACTCCGCACAAGTCGTGTATCGAACTTGGGACCCTGGCGCTGTGAGGCAGCAGTGCTAACCACTGTGCCACTACCGTGATGTCAGGAAGCATACCTCCCCTCCTCCCTAAAATGTCCAGCAAGGTTGGGACCAGTTAAACATTTCACAACTAAGATTACGAGATTTTTGTTGGGCAAATGTATTAAGGGTTAAGGTACCAGGTTGGGCAGAGGGAGTTAAAACACAGATCCTGAACAATCCAAGCCAAATGTACACACAAAGCCAGACAAATTAAACCCAGCCAATTACCACCCCAGCAGTCTTTTTTCTACTTATTCATGGGCAGCACTGGCTAGCCAGCATTTATTGCCCATCCCTAGATGCCCAAGGGCAGTTGGAAGTCATAGAATCATAAAATCCCTGCAGTGCAGAAGGAGGCCATTCGGCCCATCGAGTCTGTACTGACCACAATCCCACCCAGGCCCTAGTCCCGTAACCCCACACATTCACCCTGCTAACCTGCACATCTTGGGACACAAAGTGGCAATTTAGCATGGCCAATCCACCTAACCTGCACATCTTTGGACTGTGGGAGGAAACCGGAGCACCCGGAGGAAACCCATGCGGACCCCAGTTGCCTGAGGGCAGTTGAGAGTCAACCACATTGCTGTGGCTCTGGAGTCACATGCAGGCCAGACCGGGTAAGGACAGCAGATTTCCTTGCCTAAAGGACATTAGTGAACCCAGATGGATTTTTCCGACAATCGACAATGGTTTCATGGTCATCGGTAGATTTTTAATTCCAGATATTTTTATTGAATTTAAATTCCACCATCTGGCGTGGTGGGATTCGAACCCGGATCCTCAGAACATTAGCCGAGCTTCTGGATTAGTTGTCCAGCGATAATACCACTAGGCCATCGCCTCCTTTCAAATCCTTTAGCTATCTTCAACACCTCTGTTAGATCACTCCTTCATCTTCTGTACTCAATGAATACAAGGCTAGATTCCCCCCCCCGCCCATGCAACCTGTCCTCGTATTTTAATCCTTTAAGACTCAGTATCATCATGGGCGTTGCAGCGCCGAGACAAAGAACAAAGAACAAAGAAAATTACAGCACAGGAACAGGCCCTTCGGCCCTCCAAGCCTGCACCGACCATGCTGCCTGACTGAACTAAAACCCTTCTGGGACCATATCCCTCTATTCCCATCCTATTCATGTATTTGTCCAGACGCCCCTTAAAACTCACCACCGTATCTGCTTCCACTACCTTCCCCGGCAACGAGTTCCACCACCCTCTTGTGTAAAAAACTTGCCTCGTACATCTCCTTTAAACCTTGCTCCTCGCACCTTAAGCCTGTGCCCCCTAGTAATTGACTCTTCCACCCTGGGGAAAAAGCTTCTGACTATCCACTTGGTCCATGCCCCTCATAATTTTGTAGACTTCTATCGGGTTGTCCCCTCAACCTCCGTCGCTCCAGTGAGAACAAACCAAGTTTCTCCAACCTCTCCTCATAGCTAATGCCCTCCATACCAGGCAGCATCCTGGTAAATCTTTTCTGTACCCTCTCCAAAGCCTCCACATCCTTCTGGTAGTGTGGCGACCAGAATTGAACACTATATTCCAAGTGCGGCCTAACTAAGCTGCAATATGACTTGCCAATTTTTAAACTCAATGCTCCGGCCGATGAAGGCAAGCATGCCGAATGCCTTCTTGACTACCTTCTCCCAGACCAGTTGAGGTGCCCCAAATGGAAGGCGGACTTTATCGTGCTTGATGTTCTGGCATTTTGGCTGTTTGCAGAAGAGAGCGAGAGACAGCATTCAGGTCATAGATTCTAATCAGGTTGCAGAATAATTAGCCAGTAATAATGTCCTTCTGCCGACAGAGGGTAAAGCCAAATAAACTGGAAATTCATTTTCAAATTACATAAAATGAATCATTTTCTGCTTCAGTTTCACCTCGACCAACCAGACAATATTATTAATGTAATTTAACCTCTGCTTAGTTCAATTATTTGCTTACCACGGCAGTTTTCAGTGTTATTTTTACTCGGTTGGTGTTTGCTGGAATATATATTGAATAATTTCACCTACAGAAGCAACATTTATATATCTATATATACCCGGAGCAAACCTTGCCAGTTCTCCGAAAATGAGCAGCACCAATATCAACAAAGCACAGTGGCTAGCTCTGCTGCCAGGGACCCGGGTTCGATTCCCGGCTTGGGTCACTGTGTGAAGTTGGCACAGTTTTCCCTGTGTCTGCGTGGGTTTCCTCCGGGCGCTCCGGTTTCCTCCCACAGTCCAAAGATGTGAAGGATTGGCCATGCTGAATTGCTCCTTCGTGTCCAAAGATGTGCAGGTTAGTGGATTGGCCATGCTAAATTGCCCCTTAGTGTCCAAAGATGTGTAAGTTAGGTGGATTGACCATGCTAAATTGCCCCTTAGTGTCCAAAGATGTGTAGGTTAGGTGGATTGGCCATGCTAAATTGCCCCTTAATGTGCAAAGATGTGCGGGTTAGGTAGATTGGCCATGCTAAATTGCCCCTTACTGTGCAAAGATGTGTAGGTTAGGTGGATTGGCCATGATAAATTGCCCCTTAGTGTCCAAAAATGTGCAGCTCTTTCACCCTACCCCTTCTGTTCTTTCTTCCACACTCCCCCTACCTCTAGAATGGCACGGTGGCACAGTGGTTAGCACTGCTGCCTCACATTGGCAGGGTCCCGGTTTCAATTCCGGGCTCGGGTGACTATCTGTGTGGAGTTTGCATGTTCTCCCCATGACTGCGTGGGTTTCCTCTGGGTGCTCCTGTTTCCTCCCCATACTCCAAAGGTGTGCGGGCTAAGGGGATTGGCTTTGCTAAATTGAGCCCTTAATATCCAAAGATGTGCAGGTTAGTGAGGTAAATACGTGGGGTTACGGGGTGTGGGGTGGGATAGGGTGAGATACTCAGTTGGAGAGTCAGTGCTGACTCGATGGGCCAAATGGCCTCCTCCTGCACTGTAGGGATTCTATGATTCTCCCCGGCTTTCTGTGGCTAAACAGGCTTTAGTTTCATGGGAAATCTCTGGGAATCACTGGCCCAGCCTCAGTTTTATCCTTCCACATGATTGGTGCCATATGGGCATGGGTAATCATTCACCACGTCCGACATCTGCTGCCCCCTCCCTCAACCCGGCTGCTGCCATCGATCTGCTCTCCTCCGAGCCTCCTCTGAATGAGTAGAATTGTTGGAGCTGCTCCATATCAGTGACCTGTCACTCTTACCCAACCCCTGGGAGGATCCTAGTTCTCCATTGCCCCTCGCAATTATGGACTGAAAGGAGTTTCATTTCTCCCCAGTGGCAGCTTGATCAATTCTTGATGTGGAGATGCCGGCTTTGGACTGGGGTGGGATAGCCAGGTTCCGCACGCATGAGGACGGCCTCAACTGGGATCTTGGGTTCATGTCACACTATCTGTAACCCCCACCATTTGGCCTGGGCTTGCAAAATCCTACTAACTGTCCTGGCTTGAGACGATTCACACTTCTTTAACCTGCGATTATCCCTCTCTCCATTCGCACTGTCTGTACCTGTAAAGACTTCATTATCTGTAAAGACTCACATTCCAACCATTATCTTGCAATTGAGTCTCTGTCTATATATGCCGTGTTTGTGAAACCCACCTCTCCACTCACCTGATGAAGGAGCAGTGCTCCGAAAGCTCGTGATTCCAAATAAACCTGCTGGACTTTAACCTTGTGTTGTGAGACAGCTTACTGAGATCAATTCTTAATCAATTGGGCCTGTGGGCTGATGAATGGCAGATGGAGTTTAATTTAGATAAATGCGAGGTGGAGCATTTTGTAGATCGAACCAGGGCAGGACTTACTCAGTTAATGGTAGAGCGTTGGGGAGAGTTACAGAACAAAGAGATCTCGGGGTACAGGTTCATAGCTCCTTGAAAGTGGAGTCACAGGTGGACAGAGTGTTGAAAAAGGCATTCGGCATGCTTGGTTTCATTGGTCAGAACATTGAATACAGGAGTGGGGATGTCTTGTTAAAGTTGTACAAGACATTGGTAAGGCCACACTTGGAATACTGTATGCAATTCTGGTCACCCTATTATAGAAAGGATATTATTAAACTAGAAAGAGTGCAGAAAAGATTTACTAGGATGCAACCGGGATTGGTTGGATTGAGTTATAAGGAGAGGCTGGATAGACTGGGACTTCTTTCCCTGGAGCGTAGGAGGCTTAGGGGTGATCTTTTAGAGGTCTATAAAATAATGAGGGGCATAGATAAGGTAGATAGTCTACATCTTTTCCTAAAGGTAGGGGAGTCTAAAACTAGAGAGCATAGGTTTAAGGTGAGAGAGGAGAGATAAAAACGTGTCCAGAGGGGCAATTCTTTCACACAGAGGGTGGTGAGTGTCTGGAACAAGCTGCCAGGGGTAGTAGTAGAGGCGGGTACAATTTTGTCTTTTAAAAAGCATTTAGACAGTTTCAGGGGTAAGATGGGTATAGAGGGATATGGGCCAAATGCGGGCAATTGGGACTATTTTAATGGTAAAAACTGGGTGGCATGGACAAGTTGGGCCGAAGGGCCTGTTTCCAAGTTGTAAACCGATATGGACTCTATGAGTGCGACAGATTGCCCCAATCACAACAGGAGGTTGGATCAGAATCTAATTGTTGCTCTCCGTAATGTTTCTTCAAGGTGAAATGTTAGACACAGGCCCAATCTACTCTCTCAGTGGATCCCAAAATATCCACTATTAGGAAGAAGAGTTCACCTGGGTTCTTGGCCAATATTTATCCCTCCATCACCAATGCTACGTAACAAATTAACTGGTCATTATCACATTGCTGTCTGTGGGATCTTGCTCTGCACAAATTGGCGACCTCATTTTCACAGCGCCAGGGACCCGGGTTCGATTCTGGCCTTGGGTCACTGTCTGTGTGGAGCCTGCATGTTCTCCCCATGTCTGTGTGGGTTTCCTCCGGGTGCTCCGGTTTCCTCTCACACACCAAAGATGTGAAGGTTAACTGAATTAGCCATGTTAAATTGTCCCTTAGTGTCCCAAGATGTGCGGGTTAGGTGGATTGGACACACTAAATTGTCCCTTCGTATCCCAAGATATGCATGTTAGGTGGATTGGACATGCTAAATTGCCCCTTAATGTCCAAAGTTGTGCAGGTTAGGTGGATTGGACATACTAAATTGCCCCTTAGTGTCCAAAGTTGTGCAGGTTAGGTGGATTGGACATGCTAAATTGCCCCTTAATGTCCAAAGTTGTGCAGGTTAGGTGGATTGGACATACTAAATTGCCCCTTAGTGTCCAAAGTTGTGCAGGTTAGGTGGATTGGACATGCTAAATTGCCCCTTAGTGTCCAAAGTTGTGCAGGTTAGGTGGATTGGACATGCTAAATTGTCCCTTAATGTGCAAAGTTGTGCAGGTTAGGTGGATTGGACATACTAAATTGCCCCTTAGTGTCCAAAGTTGTGCAGGTTAGGTGGATTGGACATGCTAAATTGCCCCTTAGTGTCCAAAGTTGTGCAGGTTAGGTGGATTGGCCTTGCTAAATTGTCCTTTAGTCTCCCATGATGTGCAGGTTAGGTGGATTGGCCATGTTAAATTGCCCCTTAGTGTCCAACGATGTGTAGGTTAGGTGGATTGACCATGCTAAATTGCCCCTTGGTGTCTTATGATGCGCAGGTTAGGTGGATTGGCCATGCTAAATTGTTCCTTCGTGTCAGGGGGGTTAGCAGGGTAAATACATAGGGTTATGGGGATAGGGCCTGGGTGGGATTGTTGTCAGTGGAGGCTTGATGGGCCAAATGGCCACCTTCTGCCCTGTAGGAATTCTGTGATTTCCTACAAAACAACAGTGACCACACTCGATTGGTTGTGAAATGTTGTCGGGCATGGGGCGGCGGTGGGGGGGGGGGGGGGGGGGGGGGGGGGAGGGGGGGGGGAGGGGGGGGAGGGTGGGGGAGGGGGGGGGAGGGTGGGGGAGGGGGGTGGGGGGGAACGTCCTGAGTTGGGGAAAAAGCACGCCTCAGGTAAGCAAATGATATTTTTGAGTGCTTTAAAACCTTCTCGTGGACTCCTTTGCATTTCAATCTCGGATCATCAAAGATCCTTGGGAAGGGATTGAAGACAGAGAGAGAGAGAGAGAGAGAGAGGGAAACAAACGCCACTCACTCAGCAGTTACCTCTCTGATCTGCATCACGTAACCTACGGATTGAATCATTGCTCAGACAACCTGAATGACACTCACTGGGACTTTGCGGACATTCAGCCAGCCAATCGGTTAGAGCCCCAGGCTGTTGCCACGGTAACTGCCCCCCCCTCACCCCCCTACCCCTCTAACTTCCCCCACCCCTCCCAACTTGGCCCCTCAGAGTATGTCTTTAACTCTTTACTTGAAGGGGAGAGGGAGAGACTTAGAGTTGGGGTGGCGGGGAGTGGGGGGAGGGTGGGAGATGGGGAGAGGGTCTCGGGGGGGGTGGGGGGATGGGGGGGTGGGGGAGGTTGAGGGTGGGCAGTGTGCGTGTGTGTCGGTGGGGGGGGGGCGGGGGGAGAGTGAACCCCAGCCGGGATGTGCACCCCCTCCTTCCCCCCCCTTTCCCCCGAGATTTCCTGGACCTCGCAGTTCTCGCACTGTGGTGCTGCTTTGCTGATGCAGCCTCTGTCAGATGCTTGGCTTACAGTTTACCATGACAGCGCACAAGCTGTTTCATTACTAGCGTTCTAAATTTAACCGCAGAGGCCTCCCTGTGGATAGGGGAAAATGATTAAACATCTCACACTGTTCAACCTCTGAGCCAACATGCTTCAGCTTAAAGGGATTGTTTCCCTGTGGCCATTGTGGGCTGGGGGAGGCGGGGCAGGGGGTGTGGGGTGGGGGGGGGGCGGGGGGGGGGAGTTGGAGGGGGGGTGCGAGTTGTGGGGCGGAAGGGGGAATAGTTTGTTTATGTCTGTGTGGAGCTAGTGCCTTCTCGCCATGTCTGCATCGGTTTCCTCTGGGTGCTCTGGTTTCCTCCCACACTCCACAAATGTCCAGGTTAAGTTGATTGGCCATGCTAAATTGCCCCTTAGTGTCCAAAGATGTGCAGGTTAGGTGGATTGGCCATGCTAAATTGCCCCTTAGTGTCCAAAGATGTGCAGGTTAGGTGGATTGGCCATGCTAAATTGCCCCTTAGTGTCCAAAGATGTGCAGGTTAGGTGGATTGGCCATGCTAAATTGTCCCTTAGTGTCGGGGGACCAACTAGGGTAAATACATGGGGTTAAACGGATAGGGTCTGGGTGGGATTGTTGTCGGTGCAGACCCGATGGGCCGAATGGCCTCCTTCTGCACTGTAGGGATTCCATGATTCTTTTCTTATTTGTTTATTTTGTGTCACAAGTAAGTCTTATGTTAACACTGCAATGAAGTTACTATGAAAATCCCCTAGTCGCCACACTGTACGCCTGTTCGGGTACACTGAAGGAGAATTTAGCACGGCCAATGCACCTAACCTGCACGTCTTTTAGACTGTGGGAAGAAACCGGAGCATCCGGAGGAAACCCACGCAGATCCAGGGAGAATGTGGAGAATGTGCACAAACAGGGACCCAAGCTGGGGCTCGAACCCGGGTCCCTGGCGCGTGTGAGGCAGCAGCGCTAATCACTGTGCCACCGTGCCACCCCTGGTGGGCAGGGGTGCGGGGGGCAGTGTGCAGGGGAAGGTAAGGGTATCCGTTGCAGTTGGATCGTCTTTGGTAAGGACCACCAGGTGCAGAGAGGCGGCAGGCCAATCCAGGCCCACCCATAGTGACCGACTCTCAAGTGGCCATTTTGAATCGGGTTGTCCACTCTGGGCCACAAGAGATCCCATGGCTGTGTTGGGGAATTCTCAAATGCTTCGCCCCCCAGTTAGTTGCACACTGCGTCTCGCTTGCCAATCCAGAGCTATGAGCCTCAGATACATCTTAGCTGTGACGGGTGGCAATGGCCGAGTGGTATTACCTCTCGACTATTAATCCAGAAACTCAGCTAATGTTCTGGGGACCTGGGTTCGAATCCCAGCACAGCAGATGGTGGAATTTAAATTCAATAAAAAATATCTGGAATTAAGAATCTACTGATGACCATGAAACCATTGTCGGAAAAACCCATCTGGTTCACTAATGTCCTTTTGGGAAGCCGTCCTTACCTGGTTTGGCATGGAATCATAGAATAGAATCCCTACAGTGCAGAAGGAGGCCATTCGGCCCATCAAGTCTGCACCGACCACAATCTCACCCAGGCCCTATTCTCGTAACCCCACATATTTACCCTACTAATCCCCCTGACACTGAGGGACAATTTATCATGGCCAATCCACCTAACCCGCACATCTTTGGACCGTGGGAGGAAACTGGAGCACCCGGAGGAAACCCATGCAGACACGGGGAGAACGTACAAACTCCACACAGACAGTGACCCGAGGCCGGAATTGAACCCGGGTCCCTGGCGCTGTGAGGCAGCAGTGCTAACCACTGTGCTGCCCTTAATGTGACTCCAGAGCCACAGCAATGTGGTTGACTCTCAACTGCTCTCCAAGGGCAACTAGGGATGGGCAATAAATGCTGGCCAGCCAGCGATGCCCGTGTCCCACGAATAAATTTTTAAAATTACCCTTTACCCTCTGGAGGCAGCTGGCTCTCAGTTCATGTTCCAATTTAGAGATTGCTTCAAATTATCTCTCGCAGTGCTGTCCTGTTGGAGGTGTTGATTTGAAGAAGGCCCTTCTCCCTCCTCTCCCATGGATGTGGAAGATCCCATGGCTATGCTTAAAGAAGAGCAGCAGATCTTTCCAGATGTTTGGACCAACGTGTCAAGTGTGCCAAGAATTACAAGTAAGAAGTCTCACAACACCAGGTTAAAGTCCAACAGGTTTATTTGGTATCACGAGCTTTCGGAGCGCTGCTCCTTCATCAGATGAGTGAGGAAGCAACAGCGCTCTGAAAGCTCGTGATTCCAAGAAAACCTATTGTACTTTAACCTGGTGTTGTGAGACTTCTTACCGTGTCCACCCCAGTCCAACGCCGGCATCTCCACATCAAGAATTACACCAACGCAGAGGAAGATGGTTGTTGGATGTCAATCATCTCAGTCCCGGGATATCTCTGCAGGAGTCCCTCAGGACTAGTATCCAAGGCCCAACCATCTTCAGCTGCTTCATCAATGACCTTCCCTCCATCATAAGGTCAGATGAGGGAATGTTCGCTGATCATTGCACAATGTTCAGCACCATTCGTGACTTCCAGGTGTTGGGCGGCACGGTAGCACAGTAGTTAGCACTGCTGCTTCACAGCTCCAGGGACCTGGGTTCGATTCCCGGCTTGGGTCACTGTCTGTGTGGAGTTTGCACATTCTCCTCGTGTCTGCGTGGGTTTCCTCCGGGTGCTCCAGTTTCCTCCCACAGTCCAAAGATGTGCGGGTTAGGTTGATTGGCCATGCTAAAATTGCCCTTAGTGTCCTGAGATGCATAGGTTAGAGGGATTAGTGGGTAAATATGTAGGGATATGGGGGTAGGGCCTGGGTGGGAATTGTGGTCGGTGCAGACTCGATGGGCCGAATGGCCTCTTTCTGCACTGGAGGGTTTCTATGAATTTCTATGAAAAAAAAATGAATATTCCATGAACAATTCTGGGCAGGATTTTCTGGCCGCGCCCGTCCCAAAGCCGGAAAATCCCGCCTGAGGACAACAGACATCCGTGTCCCACCCACTATGATTCCCGTGGCAGGTGGGGCGGGGAAATTCCGCCCTCTGTGTCCAAACGCAGCAAGATCTGAACAATAGCCATGGGGCAATAAATGGCAAGTAGCATTCGCATCACGCAATTACCAGCCATCGTTCATCTCCCACAAGAGATAATCTAATCCTCTCTCCTTGACATTCAATGGCGCTACTGTTGTTGGAACTCCCACTTTTAACATCCTGGGGGGGGAGGGGGTACCATTGACCAGACACATAACTGACTAGCCGGATAAATACAGTGGCGACAAGAGTAAGTCAGAGGCTGGGAATCCTGCGGCGAGTAACTCACCTCCTGACCCCCTAAAGCCTGTCCACCATCCACAAGGCACAAGTCAGGAGTGTGATGGAATACTCCCCACTTGCCTGGATGGGTGCAGCTCCAACAACACTCAAGAAACTCGACACCATCCAGGACATTTGTATAGTGCGCAAGAACCAATAATTTTCGTTGTATCCCAACACATGTGACAATAATAAATCAAATCAATTCAATTCAATGTGTGGAATTCACTCCCACAGAAAGTAGTTGAGGCCAAAACATTGTGTGATTTCAAGGAGAAATTAGATATAGCTCTTGGGGCTAAAAGGGATCAAGGGATATGGGGGGAAAGGGAGGGGGATCAGGATATTGAATTTGATGATCAGCCATGATCAAAATGAATGGTGGAGCAGGGGCTGGATGGGCCGAATGGCCTCCTCCTGTTTCTACTTTCTATATATCACACTCCCGTTTGTGGGACTTGCTTTGCACAGATTGGCTGCCCACCTGTGCTGATGTTGCAACGATGACTGCACTTCAAAAGTACTTTGCCCCTTGGGACATGCTGAGATCCTTAGCGGCGCCATGGGAACCCAAGTCTCTCCTCCCGGCCTAAACGCTTTCTAATGGAAATAAATCACTTTTATTCCCAAGTGCATTCAGCTCTACTCCACCTCGTTGAAGTTGCTCCAACGCCCCAACAGTCCTGAATGTAGATCTGAACTTTCAAATTATCCAAAAGATTTTCACACATTCTCTGTCAGCTCATGTTGCAATTGGATCTGTGACAGATCGCAAGGGCCAATACCTTCTTAACACTTCCATCCCAATGAACCCCCCCTCCCTCTGGGTCTACAATGGAAATAGGTATATTCGATCTGATGTGTAATAAAAATACTGACAGTTAATCAATCGCAGAATGGTAGAGTGCAGAAGAGGCCCTTCGGCCCATCAATGTTGACCTTCTAGAAGGAACTTTTCAGTTGTAGGCAATAAAATATAACAAAACCTACTCCAACTTATAAATCAAAGGAAAATGTTTTAGTAAAGAAACTTCATTACTCCAACACTTGAGGCCTCACCCTGGGCCATTCCAAGCAATTTAACAATTCCCAACATGTTCTTATTTATACCGAGTCAGCAGATCATCACATCATTTTGTCATTGGTTACATGGTTTATTGGGTCAGCTGACCCTTACAGCTTGTTACCATTGGTCACACTACAACAGATCCAATGTTATCATCGGTTACATTCTAACAATCGAGTCTGCAACAACACTCGAGAAACACCTGACCCCCCACCTAATCCCATCTGCTAGCACTTGGCCCATAGCCCTGAATGTTGCGACGTGCCAAGTGCTCATCCAGGTACTTTTTAAAGGATGTG
Organism: Mustelus asterias; assembly: GCF_964213995.1. Taxonomy (NCBI): domain Eukaryota; kingdom Metazoa; phylum Chordata; class Chondrichthyes; order Carcharhiniformes; family Triakidae; genus Mustelus; species Mustelus asterias. Next base: position 5,449,582 of record NC_135821.1, on the reverse strand, counting down.
AGGCATCCCGCCCCCAGCATCGTCCCAGGTAGCGCATTCCAGACCGTCACAACCCTCTGGGTAAGACAATAAGACCATAAGACCATAAGACATAGGAGCAGAATTAGGCCACTCGGCCCATCGAGTCTGCTCCGCCATTCAATCATGGCTGATATTTTTCTCATCCCCATTCTCCTGCCTTTTCCCCATAACCCCTGATCTCCTTATTAATCAAGAACCTATCTATCTCTGTCTTAAAGACACTCAGTGACCCGACCTCCACAGCCTTCTGCGATAACGAGTTCCACAGATTCACCACTCTCTGGCTGAAGAAATTCCTCCTCATCTCTGTCCCTTTAGCCTGAGGTTGTGCTCTCTGGTTCTAGTTTTTCCTACTAGTGGAAACATCCTCTCCACATCCACTCTATCCAGGCCTCGCAGTATCCTGTAAGTTTCAATACGATCCCCCCTCATCCTTCTAAACTCCAACGAGTACAGACCCAGAGTCCTCAACCGTTCCTCATACGACAAGCTCTTCATTCCAGGGATCAGTCTTGTGAACCTCCTCTGGACCCTTTCCAAGGCCAGCAAAAATGTTTTTCCTCACATCCCCCCTAAACCTCCTGCCCCTCCCCCCCTTGAACTTGTGCCCCTTTGTGGCTAACCTTTCAACTTTGGTGGCATAGTGGTTAGCATTGATGCGTCACAGCGGCAGGGATCGGGTTCAATTCCTGGCTTGGGTCACTGTCTGTGCGGAGTCTGCACGTTCTCCCCGTGTTTGCGTCGGTTTCCTCCGGGTGCTCCAGTTTCCTCCCACAATCCGAAAGATGTGCTGGTTAGGTGCATTGGCCATGCTAAATTCTCCCTCAGTGTACCTGAACAGGCACCGGAGTGTGGTGACTCGGGGATTTTCACAGTGACTTCATTGCAGTGTTAATGTAAGACTACTTGTGACACTAATAAATGAACTTCAAATTATAAAACTTTAAACTGTATGGAGTTTGCACGTTCTCCCCGTGTCTGCGTGGGTTTCCTCCAGGTGCTCCGGTTTCCTCCCACAGTCCAAAGATGTGCAGGTTAGGTGGATTGGCCGTGCTAAATTGCCTCTGAGCGTCAGGGGGATTAGCAGGGTAAATACATGGGGTTACGGGGATAGGGCCTTAGTGGGACTGTTGTGGGGCATGTTCGATGGGCCAAAAGGCCTCCTTCTGCTCAGTAGGGAATTGATGATTCTGTGACTCCCTAGCATCAAGTACAATGTTGATTAATCTGTGGCCACTTTTCCAATTGCAAACTAATTGTATCCATCTCCCACCCATCCTCGAGAGAGAGAGAGAGAGATGAGCTATCTCCTGCTCTGGGTTCAAATTGATGGGGGAAATATGGAGGTTCTTGTTAGAATGAGCCTGTTGGCATGGTGATCTTGCACCTTTGGATCGTGCTGTGGCCTCAGGACTGAAGAAAGAAGTCACGAGATGGATTGTGATGTTGGAGGGTCGCTCACCTATCTTCGAGGCTGGCACATTGCGTGCGAATCTTCCAACTACCCATCAAGAGCTCCAAGTCAAAGAATAGAAGCATGGCATGGCATTGCATGGAACTAGGCCATATGGCCCATCGTGCCGGTGCTGGCTCTTTGAGGAAGATCTTCCCCGTTGACCTGTCCAAAGTTTGCCCCTCAACCCCGCACCGAAACAGTCGCTATCCCATTGCAAGTTGTGGGAGCTTGCTGCGCACAAATTGGCCTGTGCATTTCCTGCAATTGCCAAGCATGCAGGTGCAGCAGGCGGTAAAGAAGGCAAATGGCATGTTGGCCTTCATTACGAGAGGATTTGAATACAGGAGCAGAGATGTGTAGCTGTAATTATACAGGGCCTTGGTGAGGCCACACCTAGAGTATTGTCTGCAGTTTTGGTCTCCTTTTCTGAGGAAGGATGTTCTTGCTCTCGAGGGAGTGCAGCGAAGGTTTACCAGACTGATTCCAGGGATGACGGGACTGATGTAGAAGGAGAGATTGACTAGGTTAGGATTGTTTTCGCTGGAGTTCAGACGAATGAGGGGGGATCTCATAGAGACTTATAAAATTCTAACAGGACTAGACAGGCTAGATAGAGTCATAGAGTCATAGAGGTTTACAGCATGGAAACAGGCCCTTCGGCCCAACTTGTCCATGCCGCCCTTTTTTTTGTTAAAACCCCTAAACTAAACCCAATTGCCCGCATTTGGCCCATATCCCTCTAGACCCATCGTACCCATGTAACTATCTAAATGCTTTTTAAAAGATAAAATTGTACCCGCCTCTACTACTACCTCTGGCAGCTTGTTCCAGACACTCACCAACCTCTGTGTGAAAAAATTGCCCCTCTGGACACTTTTGTATCTCTCCCCTCTCACCTTAAACCTATGCCGTCTAGTTTTAGACTCCCCTACCTTTGGGAAAAGATGTTGACTATCTACCTTGTCTATGCCCCTCATTATTTTATAGACCTCTATAAGGTCACCCCTCAGCCTCCTACGGTCCAGAGAAAAAAGTCCCAGTCTATTCAGCCTCTTCTTATAACTCAATCCATCAAATGCCGGTAGCATCCTAGTAAATCTTTTCTGCACTCTTTCTAGTTTAATAATATCCTTTCTATAATAGGGTGACCAGAATTGCATACAGTATTCCAAGCGTGGCCTTACCAATGTCTTGTACAACTTTAACAAGACGTCCCAACTCCTGTATTCAATGTTCTGACCAATGAAACCAAGCATGCCAAATGCCTTCTTCACCACTCTGTCCAAATGTGACTCCACTTTCAAGGAGCTAGGAACATGTACCCCTAGATCTCTTTGTTCTGTAACTCTCCCCAATGCCCTACCATTAACTGAGTAAGTCCTGCCCTTGTTCAATCTACCAAAATGCATCACTTCGCATTTGTCTAAATTAAACTCCATCTGCCATTTGTCAGCCCACTGGCCCAATTGATCAGGGATGCAGGGAGGATGTTCTCGATGGTGGGGGAGTCCAGAACCAGGGGTCACAGTCTGAGGATTCGGGGAAGACCATTTAGGACGGAGATGAGGAGACATTTCTTCACCCAAAGCATGGTGAGCCTGTGGAATTCATTACCACAGGAAGTAGTTGGTGCCAAAACGTTGAATATATTCAAGATAAAAGCAAATTGCTGTGGATGCTGGAATCTGAAACCAAAAGAGAAAATGCTGGAAAATCTCAGCAGGTCTGGCAGCATCTGTTAGGAGAGAAAAGAGCTGACGTTTCGAGTCCAGATGACCCTATAGCTTTGACAAAGGGTCATCTGGACTCGAAACATCAGCTCTTTTCTCTCCTTACAGATGCTGCCAGACCTGCTGAGATTTTCCAGCAATTTCTCTTTTGGAATGTATTCAAGAGGCGGCTGGATATAGCACTTGGGGCGAATGGGATCAAAGGTTATGGGGCGGAATCAGGATTAGGCTATTGAGTTGGCCGATCAGCAATGATCGTGATGAACGGTGGAGCAGGCTCCAAGGGCCGAATGGCCTCATCCTGCTCCTATCTTCTATGTTTCTATGTTCACGACACTTCAGAAGGACTTTATTGGGCGTAACGTGGCTTCGGGAGTGTAACGAGGTTGTGAAAGTTGCGACATAAATGGAGATCTTCCTTTCATTTTCAGGAGATGCCAGGCGTGGCCCGATGGCGATCCTCAGCCTGCTTGAGAAACGGCGGATGCAAAGGACAAGCAAACACTCAGCAATCCATAAAGAAGCGCTGAAATATCGGCCCTGTGTTTTATCCCTCTTGCTCTTGCTGTGATTTACAGGCCAGCTGTGGGCAAGGTTGTTGCTATGTTAAGTTATTTGACATGATGTCTCTGCGCCGATTGGCCAACTTAACGCGAGGCACGAAATCCACTGCAGTCACATGACGCCATGCGGGACGTACAATTGGTTAAGCATGTCTCCGTGGTATCGATTGAGTGGCTATATGATAAATCCCGCAGTTCCCATCTTCTCCCTGGCTTGTAGGACAGTACTGTGTAGCAGAAACAATAAGCCCTGGGCAGCTTGTTACACTGAAGTACCCGTCAAATAATCCCCTGCCCTTGACTGCCTGGTTAAGGATGTATTATTGACGCCTTTAATCACATTTTAGTTTGATGTTTTACGTTTCCTTTCTGCTTAGTTTTCTGTTTTGGGCAGTTTTGTTGGGGGGAGGGGGGGGGGGGGCGTTACCCCCTTTAATTCGTCCCTTAGTAAATTTGATTTAGTTTCATTGTTGAGTCAGGAAAGATTGACTGTCCGGTTCAGCTGAAGGCCCTTGCAGCTTTATAAAGTGCTTCACACTCATTTCCGTGGCACCGTTCGAGGGTCTCAGACAACAGATCGAGTCACCATCCATCCCAGTGGGGGGGGGGGGGGGGGGGGGGGGGGAATGATGCTTGGTGACAGCAGTGATGAAGCGCGGATTTGCAGCAACACTGCAGCAGCAGCGAGTGCCTGCCCTCATTGGGATGCTGCTCAGACACCAATATCATTACAGCATCATTACTCACTGCAGCCCGTGGATGTGGCTATGCACTTCCAAAAGCTGCAGCTGTAATAGATTACCCGCTCAGCTCGCCAGGCAGAATTGCCAACCCGTCTGATTTTTTTTTTGGGGGGGGGAGGTGGTCTCGCTGTCGCAATACAGCGTGCCGTTATTTCCGATCTAGCTCCCGGCCTCAAACACCCTGCAGCAACAAGGATAACCTCCCTTTGCTGACAAGCTAAACACTGTCCTTTCATCGTAAGCCTGGCTTCAACTCCTGAGAATGACTCGCCACTTTCTCCTCCCTCTCTCTCTCTCTCTCCTTCTCCCCCATCCGTCTTCCCCCTTTCTTTCCTTCTTTTATCCTTCTTTTTCTCTTTCCTTCTCACTCTTTCATTTTCATCTTTCATCCTTCTCTCTCTCTTTCCTTCTCCTTCTTTCTTTCTTCCCTCTTTCCTTCTCCTCTTTTATCCTTCTCTTCCTCTCTTTCCTTCTCCCCATTCTTCTTCCCTCTTTCTTTCCTTCTTTAATCCTTCTTTCTCTCTTTCCTTCTCCCTCTTTCTCCTCTTTCATTCTCTCTCTTACTTTGTTCCCTCTTTCCTTCTCTTTTATCCTTCTCTCTCTCTCTCTCTCTCTTTCCTTCTCCCCATTCTTCTTCCCTCTTTCTTTCTCCTCTTTTATCCTTCTCTCTGCTTCTTTTCTCCTCCTCTATCCTTCTGCCCTCCTTCCTTCTCCTCTTTCTTTCCTTCTTTTATCCTCTTTCTTTCCGTCTCCCCTCTTCCTCTCCTCTTTCCTTCTTTCTCTTTTTCCTCCTCTTTTATCCTTCTCTCTCTCTCTCTTACCTCCATTACAACAGTGATCAGACTTCGAAAGTACTTAATTGATTGTCAGGCTATAGGAATCCTGCGGCGAGTAACTCACCTCCTGACTCCCCCAAAGCCTGTCCACCATCTACAAGGCACAAGTCAGGAGTGTGATGGAATACTTCCCACTTGCCTGGATGACATTAAGAGCATTCAAAAATCGTCAACATCAAGAGCATTCAAATGGTTATTGGATAAACATATGGATGATATTGGGATAGTGTAGATTAGAGGTGCTTTAGATTGGTTTCACTGGTCGGCGCAACATCGAGGGCCGAAGGGCCTGTACTGCGCTGTAGTGTTCTATGTTCTATGAGTGCAGCTCCAACAACACTCAAGAAGCTTGACACCATCCAGGACAAAGCAGGCCATTTGATTGGCACCACATCCACAAACATTCAATCATTCCTTCAAATAACAATGACAGAATAGATCAACTGGGCCCTTGACACCTCATTTGCCTACAAAACAACACAGTTTCCTCAACCCCCAAACCCATGGTGTCATTTCGAAGGAGGGAAGGGAAGTTCAGGGTTCTTGCTGGGCTCATGCTTTGCCCCTCAACAGGAAGTTGGAAAGTGTGGTAGAGACAGGTTTAATAGAGACATCACTCGAATAGAAACCATGCCCGGGGGGTATGGGGGAAAGGGCAGGGTTGTGGCACTAAGGCATGATGCTCGTTTGGAGAGAATCACTGCTGACATGGTTTATTAATTTATTTAGTTTATTGATTCGTGCCACAAGTAGTCTTACATTAAGTTAATAAGATGTAGGAGCAGAATTAGGCCATTCGGCCCATTGAGTCCGCTCCGCCATTCGATCATGGCTGATATGCTCCTCATCCCCATTTTCCTGCCTTCTCCCCGTAACCCTGCAACCCATTCCCAATTAAAAATCTGTCTAACTCCTCCTTAAATTTACTCACTGTCCCAGCATCCACCGCACTTTGGGGCAGCGAATTCCACAGATTCACAACCCTTTGGGAGAAGTAGTTTCTCCTCAGCTCTGTTTTAAATTTGCTGCCCCTTATCCTCAGACTATGACCTCTTGTCCTCGAGTGCCCCACAACAGGAAGCATCCGTTCCACGTCTCCTTTATCCATACCTTTTATCATCTTGTATTCCTCAATTTGATCTCCCCTCATTCTTCTAAATTCCAGAGAGTATCGGCCTAAACTGTTCAATCTCTCTTCATACGACAAACACCTCATCTCTGGAATCAATCTAGTTCCTGCAATGAAGTTACTGTGAAAATCCCCTAGTTGCCACACTCCAGCGCCTGTTCGGGTACACTGAGGGAGAATTTAGCACCTAACCAGCACGTCTTTCGGACTGTGGGAGGAAACCGGAGCACCCGGAGGAAACCCACGCAGACAACGTGCAGACTCCACACAGACAGTGACCCAAGCCGGGAATCGAACCCGGGTCCCTGGAGCTGCGGGGCAGCAGTGCCGACCACTGCGCCACCGCGCCATGTGGTGGACCGAACGGCTTCTTTAACCAGGTTTTAATCAACTTTTCAGCCACTCCTCCATCAGTGCAAGAAGCAGGAGAGAGCGACAGAAAGCACGGAAAGACCTTCGATTGCCCCATCGACTTTCACAACCCAAAATGTCCCAGAGTGCCTGGGACTTGTGTAATGCAGCCATTGTTATAATGTTGGAAATGTGGCGGCCAGTTTTTACACAGCAAGCTCCCACAAACAATTCCATGATCTGCGATGGTGGGTGGCAAATTCCTGTCGCGAATTCTCACTGTGCACAGACAAAAGTCTTCTCTCCGTTAACAGCTGCTTGGGTGAGTCATATGAGGGCTTATGCATTTATTTATCTGCTGCTGACTTCCTCAATCCTGCGAAGGGTGATGTGCTTTGTTGGCGAATTCTCCCGCGTGTTTGGATGCTCTTCGAAGGTTTTATTCCAGCTGTGTTGGACCACCGAAGCTAACTGGTGTTTCTCGTCGTTTCTCACGCAGTCTAAGTTCATTAACCCTATTAAATAATAAATTTCTTCAACAGCCATTCGTTCTCCGCTAAATAAAGAAACACAAAATGAATGGAAAGTCATTTTTAACCAGGTTTTAATGAACCCTTCAGCCTCTCCTCCATCAGTGCGAGAGGCAGGAGAGAGCGACAGAGAGCACGGAAAGACCCTCGATCCGCCCCATCGCCTTTCACAACCCAAAATGTCCCAGAGTGCCTGGGACTTGTGAAGTGTAGCCATTGTTATAATGTTGGAAAAGCAGCGGCCAGTTTGTGCACAGCAAGCTCCCACAAACAGCACTCCGATTTTGCGATATTGATCGAGGGTTTTGGTCAGGTGATGGCCTAGTGGTATTATCGCTACACTATTAATCCAGAAACTCAGCTAATGTTCTGGGGACCCGGGTTCGAATCCCGCCACGGCAGATGGTGGATTTTGAATTCAATGTAAAATACCTGGAATTAAGAATCTACTGATGACCATGAAACCATTCTCAATTGTTGGAAAAACCCATCTGGTTCACTAATGTCCTTTAGGGAAGGAAATCTGCCGTCCTTACCTGGCCTGGCCTACATGTGATTCCAGAGTCACAGCAATGAACCAGATGGGTTTTTCCATTTGGATTCAATTTTTTATTGAATTCAAACTCCACCACGGTATTCTGGGGACCCGGGTTCATAGAATCATAGAATCCCTACAGTGCAGAAGGAGGCCATTCAGCCCATTGAGTCTGTAGTGACCACAATCCCACCCAGGCCCTATCCCCATAACCCCATGCATTTACCTTATCTAGTCCTCCTGGCACTAAGGGGCAATTTACCATGGCCAACCCACCTAACCCGCACATCTTTGGACTGTGGGAGGAAACTGGAGCACCTGGAGGAAACCCGCACAGACATGGGGAGAATGTGCAGACTCCGCACAGACAGTGACCCAAGCCGGGAATCGAACCCGGGTCCCTGGAGCTGTGAGGCAGCAGTGCTAAGCACGGTGCCACCGTGCCGCCCATGCTGCCGCCATGGCGGGATTCGAACCCGGGTCCTCAGAGCATTAGCTGAGTTTTCTGGATTAATAGAATAGCGATAATACCACGATGTCATCGCCTCGTCAATGGGTGTGGAGGGGTGGGCCTGGGTAAGATGCTCTTCAGAGAGTCAGTGCAGACTTGATGGGCTGAATGGTCTCCTTCTGCACTGTAAGAATTCTATGATTTTTATTACTGTGAGGGGGGGGGCTATTTTTACACAGTGGATGGTGGGTGCCTGGAATGCGCTACAAGAGGAGGTGGCAGAAGCAGATACAATAGCAACGTTTAAGAGGCATCTTGACAGATACACGATTAGGCAGGAATTAGAGGGATACGGACTACGTAGAGGCAAAACGTCTTTAGTTTAGAAAGGCATGATGGGCCGAAGGGCCTGTTCCTATGCTGCACTGTCCTTTGTTCTCTGAACATCCAGTCAGGTCATGGGAAGGCTATTCATTTTCCCATTGGCCGTGAGAAGGCGGAGGACTGCGGGGAGGGGCCTGTTGGAAGACCAATGGCAGGAGGGTGGGGGGGTGGTGGGGGGGGAGCGGGGGGGGGGCAGTGGAGATGAATCCTCCAGGAATACGTCCGTTCAGAGTTGGGAACGTTCCATCTGAAGGACGATGCTCTCTTTATTTCTGTGTAAGCGGTTGTCAGGACAGATTAAGTCTTGGAGGAGAGGCCTGGAGGGCACGGACGTAGGAGGGAGCAGGAGTGCTGGGTGACGTAGCTGGCCATGGCGGGGGAGGGGGGAACGGAATGTGCAGCCTGGCATGTGATGATGCCGGAGATTGGCCAAAGGGCATTTTACTGAAATCAGTGCTTGCCGCCTCACTTGCCTAATCACGACTTGGGGGGGAAAAGGGGAGGTGGGGGGGGGGGGTGGTGCAGAATTCAGAGACAGCGCTGTTCAACAATCCCTTCATGGACTCTCCTTACTTGGGGACATGAGTGTCTCGCTTTTGAAACAATCTCTCCAAAAACCCGCCCCATGATGTTGAAGACAGAAGGATCCGGCCTGAATTGTCTGTTGCATACATTGCATGGAATAATTGAAACAACCTTTCCCCGGCGTCTCTCACACCCTCAGAACATCCCACAAGTGCTCGGCACTCAGTGAATTATTGCATAACCTTCAGTCACTGTTATTTTGTAGGAATATTTATTGGCTTTGGAATGTGACCCAATTAATCTGCTCTGATGGTGCTGTATGGAACGAGGAAGATGCGGTTTTAAACCACCTTTTCCTGACCTCCGGATGCCCAGAATGTTTCCCAGCCTGCGAAGGACATAGCAAAGTGCAGCCACTCTTATAACATCGGAAATACTGCAGCAAATTTGTGCACAGCAAGCTCCGACTAACAGCAATGGGAGAATTTCTTCCATTCATTCATTGGACATGGGCGTCACTGGCGAGGTCAAAATCTATTGCCCATCCCTAGTTGCCCCTTGAACTGAGTGACTTGTACGGCCATTTCAGAGGGCAGTTGAGAGTCAAACACATTGCTGTGGCTCTGGAGTCACATGTAGGCCAGACCGGGTAAGGACTTCTGCACTCTCTCCTTTCCTTCTCTATGAACGGTATGCTTTGTCTGTACAGCACGCAAGAAACAACGCTTTTATCCCAATACATGTGACAATATTAAATGAAATGAAATGAAATCAACTCAAATCAAAGACTTCCCTAAGTTTAAGTTTATCTATTAGTGTCACAAGTAGGCTTACATTAACACTGCAATGAAGTTACTGTGAAAATCCCCTCGTCGCCACACTCCGGCGCCTGTTTGGGTACACCAAGGGAGAATTTAGCATGGCCAGTGCACCTAACCAGAACGCCTTTCGGACTGTGGGAGGAAACTGGAGCACCTGGAGGAAACCCACGCAGACATGGGGAGAACATACAGACTCCGCAAAGACAATGACCCAAGCCGGGAATCGAACCCGGGCGCTGTGAGGGAGCAGTGCTAACCACTGTGCCACCGTGTGGATCATAGAATCCTAGAATCCCACAGTGCAGAAGGAGGCCATTCGGCCCATCGAGTCTACACCGACCACAATCCCACTCAGGCCCTATCCCCATTACCCCATGCATTTTTCCTAGCTAGTCCCCCTGACACTAATGGGCAATTTATCATGGCCAGTCCACCTAACCCGCACATCTCTGAACTGTGGGAGGAAACCGGAGCACCCGGAGGAAACCCATGCAGACACGGGGAGAATGTGCAGACTCTGCACAGACAGTGGCCCAAGCTGGGAATCGAACCTGAGTCCCTGGCGCTGTGAGGCAGCAGCGTTAACCACTGTGCCACCGTGCCGCCCATAGTGGATCCCTAGTTATCTTGAACTGAGTGGCTTGCTAGGCCATTTCAGAGGGCAGTTGAGAGTCAACCACATTGCTGTGGTTCTGGAATCACATGGAGGCCAGACCGGGTAAGGACGGCAGATTTCCTTCCCTAAAGGGACATTAGTGAACCAGATGGGTTTTTCCGACAATCGACGATGGATTCATGGTCATCAGTCGATTCTTAATTCTAGATATTGTTTATTTGAATTCAAATTCCACCACCTGCCGTGGTGGGATTCGAACCCGGGTCCCCAGAACATTAGCTGAATTACTGAATTAATAGTCTAGCGATAATACCACTAGGCCATCGCCTGCCCATTATGACTCTATGATGGCTGAGGGATTGAGTACTGGCCCAGAATGCTGGGAGAAATCCATTCCTGCTCTCCGCAGTGGCACCATTGGGTCTTTTAGGCCCACCAGAGAGGGCAAATAGTGCCTTGGTTGAACATCTCAAGCGAAGGATGACACCTCTGACAGTGTAGCACTCCCTCAGTGCTGTATTGGGAGTATCAGCTTGGAGAATCATAGAATTATAGAGTCATAAAATCATGCAGCACAGAAGAAGCCCTTCGGCCCATCGAGTCAGCACCGACACATTAGAAACACCTGAACTCCCACCTAATCCCATTTGCCAGCACTTGGCCCATTGCGCTGAATGTTATGGCGTGCCAAGTGCTCATCCAGATACTTTTTAAAGGATGTGAGGCATCCCGCCTCCACCACCCTCCCTGGCAGCACATTCCAGACCCTCACCATCCTCTGGGTAAAACATTTTTTCTCACATCCCCCCTAAACCTCCTGCCCCTCACCTTGAACCTATGTCCCCTCGTGACTGACCCTTCAACTAAGGGGAACAGCTGCTCCCGATCCATCCTGTCCATGTTTCTCATAATCTTGTACCCCTCAATCAGGTCACTCTTTAGTCTTCTCTGCTCCAACGAAAACAACCCAAGCCTATCCAACCTCTCTTCATAACTTAAATGTTCCACCCGGCAGCATCCTGGTGAATCTCCTCTGCACTCCCTCCAGTGCAATCACATCCTTCCTATAATGTGGAACTGCACCCAGTACTCCAGCTGTGGCCTCACCAAAGTTCTATACAACTCCAACATGACTTCCCTGCTTTTGTAATCTATGCCTTGATTGAGGGCTGAATTGGAAGGGTATAGCGATGTCAGAAGATTGTGGGGCCGGAGGAGTTTACAGAGATAGGGAGGAGAGTAGGAGGAGGGGAATGAGTGCGAGGGCTCGGACGGATTTGAAAAGGAAGATGCTGATTCTAAACTCAAGGCGTGGCTTAACCCATGATTCCAGTTTCTGTTTTGGTTGTATCAGCATCATAGACTGGCACCTGTATACTCCGCTAACATTTATGGATGGAACAGCAGTGATTGACTAGGCCATCTGTTTTGTTTTGATGTGAGGATGGTTGAGGGACAAGGGATTGGCCAGGACACTGAGGAGAACTCCCCTACTTTTCTTTGAAATAGTGCCATAGAACCATAGAATCCAAACAATGCAGAAAGAGGCCATTCAGCCCATCGTGTCTGTGCTGACTCTCAGAAAGAGCATCCCACATAGCCTATCCTATCCCCATAACTCCAGGCATTTACCATGGCCAATCCACCTAACTGTGGGATCTTTCATACTCTTGGAGTAGCGATTAATGCAAATACTTTCCCCATCTGTAGGCCTAGGTAGTGCCTTTACATGGGGCAAGTATAAGAGACCACTCAGCCCCTTAAGCATGATCCTGACTTCAGGAAGCATAGTGGAGGACAGGCCCCTGTCTACATAGAAACATAGAAACCCTACAGTGCAGAAGGAGGCCATTCGGCCCATCGAGTCTGCACCGACCACAATCCCACCCAGGCCCTACCCCCACATATTTTACCCGCTAATCCCTCTAACCTACGCATCCCAGGACTCTAAGGGACAATTTTTAACCTGGCCAATCAACCTAACCCGCACATCTTTGGACTGTGGGAGGAAACCGGAGCACCCGGAGGAAACCCACGCAGACACGAGGAGAATGTGCAAACTCCACACAGACAGTGACCCGAGCCGGGAATCGAACCCGGGACCCTGGAGCTGTGAAGCTAACCACTGTGCTACCGTGCATCAATAGGATGAAGTAGAAATGGTCGAGAGCTTCAAGTTTCTAGGTGTCCAGATCATCAACAACATGTCCTGGTCCCCCCATGCCGACACTATAGTTAAGAAAGTCCACCAACGCTTCTACTTTCTCAGAAGGCTAAGGAAATTCGGCATGTCTGCTAGACTCTCACCAACTTTTATAGATGCGCCATAGAAAGCATCCTTTTTGGATGTATCACAGCTTGGTATGGCTCCTGCTCTGTCCAAGACTGCAAGAAACTGCAAAGGGTCGTGAATGTAGCCCAGTCCATCACTCAAACCAGCCTCCCATCCATTAACTCCGTCTATGCTTTCCACTACCTCGGGAAAGCAGCCAGCATAATCAAGGACCGCATGCACCCCAGACATTCTCTCTTCCACCTTCTTCGGTCGGGAAAAAGGTACAAAAGTCTGAGAACACGTACCAACCAGCTCAAGAACAGTTTCTTACCTGCTGCCATCAGATCTTTGAATGGATTTACCTTATATTAAGTTGATCTTTCTCTACACCCTAGCTATGACTGTAACACTACATTCTGCACTCTCTCCTTCCCTTCTCTCCTATGTACTCTATGAACGGTATGCTTTGTCTGTATTGGGTGCAAGAAACAATACTTTTCACTGTATCCAATACATGTGACAATAGTAAATCAAATCAAATCAAATCAAATCAAATCATGGGATGACACCTCTGCCTCGATGTAATTGGGGCAACACTGAAAGGGAGGTGACCTTGAAAAGCTTTTGCCTTCTTCAAGAACAGATACGATGACCAGGATTGAGTTAAAAACGGCCAAACACTGCGGTGATAGGAAAGCAGACTACACAAACAATTGCCCATGATCACCACGTCCACAGTAAGTTGAGGATTGAGGCGTTGGGGGGGGGGGGGTGGGGGGGTCCGTGCTGTATCACCAGAGTGACTGCAACACAGCTCTGAATAAAAAGGAGGCAAAGATATGAGGAAATGTGGAATGGGACATATTCAAGGAACAAGTAACAGCACATTACAGGAACAGGCCCTTCAGCCTACAAGGCCTATGGTTTATATCCCTCTATTCACCTCCCGTTCATGTGTTTATCAAGATATGCCTTGCATTTGGTTAACGTGCCTGCTTCCACCACCTCCACTAGCAGTGCGTTCCAGGAACCCACCACTACATTCTGCACCCTCTCCATCCCTTATGTACTTTTAAAAATTCATTCGTGGGACATGGGCGTTGCTGGCTGGCCAGCATTTATTGCCCATCCCTAGTTGCACTTAGTTTCATGGTCATCAGTAGATTCTTAATTTTAGATATTTTTAATTGAATTCAAATTCCACCATCTGCCGTGGCGGGATTCGAACCCGTGTCCTCAGAACATTAGTTGAGTGTCTGGATTAACAGTCTAGCGATAATACCACTAGGCCATCACCTCCCCTGTATGGTATGCTTGGTCTGTATAGTGCACAAAAAAACAATACTTTTCACTGTATCCCAATAAATGTGACAGTAATAAGTCAACTCAAGTTAAATGATCCAGTAACAGCATTAAAAATAAAGTTTATTTATTAGTCACAAGTAAGGCTTACATTAACACTGCAATGAAGTTACTGTGAAATTCCCCTAGTCACCACACTCTGGCGCCTGTTCAGGTCAAGGCACCCGAACCAGTATGTCTTTCAGACTGTGAGAGGAAACCCACACAGACACAAGGAGAAGGTGCAACCTCCACACAAATAGTGACCCAAGCCAGGAATCGAACCTGGGACCCTGGCGCTGCGAAGCAGCAGTGCTAACCGCTGTGCTACCGTGACACCCAGCATCATGCTTCTATCCTGCTTTAGCTTAGTGTACAATATGTGAAGGATTCGCTGTCCCTCTCTTTCTATCTCTTCCCCTCATGTGAAGGACATTTGGCAGATCCTGAGACTCTGTTTAATGACTCTGATCGTTAAAGTTTTTTGTTAAAGGGATGAATTAACTATGAAGCCATTTGAAGTCCCATAAAATATTCTGACATTTCAGTAGCAATCACACTCGGGGAGGGAGACTGAAAGGAAACGAACGAGACAAAAGGTTTTTCTTGGGTAATGGTTTCAATAGATCTGAAACATAGACGGGTGAATGGAGTTAAACTACACATCCATCATGATCTGACTGCACTGACAGAACAGGCCCCAGGGGCTGAATGGCCATGCTACGCAACAATATTTGTTATTCTCACATAACTCACAGCGATAGAGCCATAGAGACCTACAACATAGAGAAAGGCCCTTTGGCCCATCACATCTGTGCCAGTCAAAGTCAAACCATCCAACTATTGTAATCCCACTTTCCTGCACTTGGCCCATATCCTTGTAAGTCTTGGCATCGCAAGTGCACACCTAAATGCTTCTTAAATGTCACGAGGATCTCTGCCCTCACCACCCTTTCAGGCAGTGCGTAGTTATGGGCGGCACGGTGGCACAGTGGGTTAGCACTGCTGCCTCACAGCGCCAGGGACCTGGGTTTGATTCCCGGCTTGGGTCACCGGCCGTGTGGAGTCTGCACGTTCTCCCCATGTCTGCGTGGGTTTCCTCCGGGTGCTCCGGTTTCCTCCCACAGTCTGAAAGACGTGCTGGTTAGGTGCATTGACCTGAACAGGCGCCGCCGGAGGGTGGCGACTAGGGGGATTTCACAGTAACTTCATTGCAGTGTTAATGTAAGCCTCACTTGTGACACTAGTAAATAAACTTTGAACTTTGCAGACCCCCACCACCCTCTGGGTAAAACGATTTTCCTCACATTCCCTCCTGCCTCCTTCACTACATAGACAATAGGTGCAGGAGGAGATCATTCTGCCCTTCGAGACTGCACCATCATTCAATCAGATCATGCACTTTCAGTCTCCCACTCCCACTTTCTCTCCAAAACCCCTTGATCCCTTTAGCCACAAGGGCCACGTCCAGCTCCCTCTTGAACATGTCTATCAAACTGGTCCCAACAGCTTTCTGTGGTAGAGAATTCCACAGGTTCACAACTCTCTGAGTGAAGAAGTTCTTCCTCATCTCAGTCCTGAATGGCTTACCCCGTATTCTGAGACTGTGACCCCTAGTTCTGGACTTCCCCAACATCTATGCCCCCTGGTCATTGATCGCTCTACCAAGGGGAAAATTTTCAGTTTCAGTTTATTTATTACTGTCACAAGTAGGCTTACACTGCAATGAAGTTACTGTGAAAATCCCCGAGTCGTCACACTCCGGCGCCTGTTCGGGTACACTGGGGGGAATTTAGCACGGCCAATGCACCTAACCAGCACCTCTTTTGGACTGTGGGAGGAAACCGGAGCACCCGGAGGAAACCCACGCAGACACGGGGAGAATGTGCAAACTCTATACAGACAGTGACCCAAGCCAGGAATTGAACCTGGGTCCCTGGCGCTCTGAGGCAGCAGTGCTAACCACTGTGTCACTGTGCCGCAAGTGCACAAGTAAATACTTCTTCAATGTTATGAAGGTCTTTGCTTCCACCTCAGGCAGTGAGTTCCAGAGTCCCACCACCCTCTGGGTGAAAATGTTTTTCCTCACATCCCCTCTAGACCTCCTGCCCCTTCCCGTAAATTTATGCCCCCTGGGCATTGATCCCTCCACCAAGAGGAAAAGTTCCTTCCTATCTACTCTATCTACGCCCCTCATAATTTTGTACATCTCAATTATTTCCCCCCTCAGTCTCCTCTGCTCCAAGGAAAACAACCCCAGTCTATCCAATCTCTTTTCATAACTAAAACTCTCCAGCCCAGGCAACATCCTGGTAAATCCACACCCTTTCCAGTGCTATCACATCCCTCCTATAATGTGGATTGCAGAACTGCGCACAGCACTCTAGCAGTGGACTAGAGAGGCTCAGTACAAAACAACTGGTGCCTTTCCCCGTCTACGCTGCCCAGAGCAGTCATTCGACCACAATGGAATGGTTAATTGAACACTCACCCAGCTCCGCCTTTGGAAGGAGATTTGGGGCAGCACGGTGGCACAGTGATTAGCACTGCTGCCTCACAGCACCAGGAACCCAGGTTCTGGGTTCGATTCCTGGCTTGGTTCACTGTCTGTGTGGAGTTTGCACGTTCTCCCCGTGTCTGCGTGAATTTCCTCCGGCTGCTCCGGTTTCCTCCCACAGTCCAAAGATGTGCGGGTTTGGTTGATTGGCCATGCTAAAATTGCCCCTTAGTGTCAGGGGGACTAGCTAGGGTAAGTGCATGGGGCTATGGGGATAGGGCCTCGGTGGATTTGTGGTTGGTGCAGACTCGATGGGCCGAATGGCCTCCTTCTGCGCTGTAGGGATTCTATGACTAAATGATAACCTGAGTCTGTGTCTCCCCTCTCAGCTGGATATGAAAGATCTTATAGTCACTATTCACAAAAGAACAAGGAAGTTCTCCCGAGCTTTGACAAAGGGTCATTTGGACTCGAAACATCAGCTCTTTTCTCTCCTTACAGATGCTGCCAGACCTGCTGAGATTTTCTAGCATTTTCCCTTTTGAGCTGTCCCCAGTGTCCTGGTCATTATTTAATCCCTTGACCTTCATCATTAGCGGGAGATAGTGGTATAGTAACCCAGAGGCCCAGAGTGATGCTCTGGAGATCGAGATCAAATTCCACCACGGCAGATAGTTTAAATTAAATACAAATCTGGAATAAAAAGCATTACGCTGACCATGGAACCAGCATTGTTCTTGTCATAGAAACACTCATCTGATTCAATGTTGCCCTCGTCATTGATCCCTCCTCCCAGGGGAAAAATTTCTTCCTGTCTAATCTTATCTGTGTCCCTCATAATTTTACACATTTCAATCCTCTCCTCCTCAGTCTCCTTTACTCCAAGAAAAACAATCTCTCTTCACAGGGCAGCACAGTGGTTGGCACTGCGGCCTCACAGTGCCAAGGACCCAGGCTCGATTCTGGCCTCGGGTCACTGTTTGTGTGGAGTTTGCACGTTCTCCCCGTGTCTGCGTGGGTTTCCTCCGGGTGCTCTGGTTTCCTCCCACCCTCCGAAGATGTGCAGGTTAGATGGATTGGCAATGCTAAGTTGCCCTTTCGTGTCCAAAGATGTGCAGGTTAGGTGGATTGGCAATGCTAAGTTGCCCTTTAGTGTCCAAAGATGTGCAGGTTAGGTGGATTGGCCACGCTAAATTGCCCCTTAGTGTCAGGGAGATTAGCAGGGTAAATACATGGGGTTATGGGGATAGGGCCTGGGTGGAATTGTTGTTGGTGCAGGCTTGATGGGTTGAATGGTCTCCTTCTGCACTGTAGGGATTGTATGATTCTATGAACTAAAACCCTCCAGCACAGGCAACATCCTGGATGTTTAATCCTTTAATGGACACTAAATCCTAAATAGGGATGGAAATCTGCCATCCTTACTCGATCTGGCCTACATGTGACTCCAGAGCCACTTTCTTTTGTGTATCTTCATATACTGTTTCATACTGTTTATTTTTCACCCTTTGGGGAATAGTTGGGGGGGAAGGATTTCCGAGTTGATTGTCTACCTGTTGAATTGCATTGAATGCTCCTCCTGTGACCATCAAACCCTGGTGTTGGACTCGAACCTGGAACAAAGAACAAAGAACAGTACAGCACAGGAAACAGGCCCTTCGGCCCTCCAAGCCTGTGCCGCTCCTTGGTCCAACTAGACCAATCGTTTGTATCCCTCCATTCCCTGGCTGCTCATGTGACTATCCAGGTAAGTCTTAAATGATGTCAGCATGCCTGCCTCCACAACCCTACTTGGCAGCGCATTCCAGGCCCCCACCACCCTCTGTGTAAAAAACATCCCTCTAACATCTGAGTTATACTTCGCCCCTCTCACCTTGAGCCCGTGACCCCTCGTGAACGTCACTTCTGATCTGGGAAAAAGCTTCCCACCGTTCACCCTATCTATCCCCTTCATAATCTTGTACACCTCTATTAGATCTCCCCTCATTCTCCGTCTTTCCAGGGAGAACAACCTCAGTTTACCCAATCTCTCCTCATAGCTAAGACCCTCCATACCAGGCAACATTCTGGTAAATCTTCTCTGCACTCTCTCTAACGCCTCCACGTCCTTCTGGTAGTGCGGCGACCAGAACTGGTCGCAGTACTCCAAATGTGGCCTAACCAGCGTTCTATACAGCTGCATCATCAGACTCCAGCTTTTATACTCTATACCCCGTCCTATAAAGGCAAGCATACCATATGCCTTCTTCACCACCTTCTCCACCTGTGTTGCCACCTTCAAGGATTTGTGGACTTGCACACCTAGGTCCCTCTGTGTTTCTATACTCCTGATGACTCTGCCATTTATTGTATAACTCCTCCCTACATTATTTCTTCCAAAATGCATCACTTTGCATTTATCCGGATTAAACTCCATCTGCCACCTCTCCGCCCAATTTTCCAGCCTATCTATATCCTGCTGTATTGCCCGACAATGCTCTTCGCTAGCCGCAAGTCCAGCCATCTTCGTGTCATCCGCAAACTTGCTGATTACACCAGTTACACTTTCTTCCAAATCATTTATATATATCACAAATAGAGTTTCCAGTCTGGCCGTAGGGATGCTACCCACTGCACCACAAGACCTCCTACCCACACCAATGTGGTCGACTCGTAACCGGCCTCTGAAATGGCCCAGCAAGCCACTCAATTCAAGGGCCATTGGGGATGGGTAACAAATGCTGACCCTGCCAGCGACGCCCACATCTCGCGGAAGAAGGACAAGAAAATTACCTCAGATTATCTCATTAATTACCCCATTGCTGATTGTGGGATCTTGCTTTGTACAAATTGGCCATCAAGATTCCTACATGACAGCAGTGCATTCAAAGCAGCTTCATTGGTTGGCAAATGCTATGAGAAAAGATGCTGTAAAAACGTAAATCTTTCATTTTGTGGGCGGCACGGTGGTTAGCACTGCTGCCTCACAGCGCCAGGGGGCCAGGTTCGATTCCCGGCTTGGATCACTGCCTGTGCGGAGTCTGCGCGTTCTCCCCCCGTGTCTGCGTGGGTTTCCTCCGGGTGCTCCGGTTTCCTCCCACAGTCCGAAAGACGTGCTGGTTAGGGTGCATTGGCGGTGTTGAATTCTCCCTCAGTGTTACCCGAACAGGCGTCGGAGTGTGGCGACCAGGGGAGCTTCACAGTAACTTCATTGCAGTGTTAATGTAAGCCTGCTCGTGACTAATAAATAATCTTGACCTTACTTTTATAAAGAAAAAGAGTGGACTTCGCATTTTACACCGAAACAGCATCCTCTGGAAAGCCTACAGATGAAAGAGGGATGGAGAGAAGCAGGATCAGACAGATATAAGAGGAAGATCTCTCTCCTCCAGCCTTGTTAATCTGGCGGGCAGAGTTAGTTTGCTTATTTATTCAATGTGACAAAAGCAGCGCTCACAAAAGTGCAAGGGAGATTAAAAGCGATTTCAATCGCAGTCACAGGCTGTAAATAAAGCCATATCCCCAAGTCGCATTGCTGATTGAATTAGAATGATCACTGTGGATAAATTAGCAGTGTGCACTCTGTATTTGCATTGGTTCTGCCGGGGTTTTTTAAATCTGATCAGCAGCGATGCAAATAGCCATGTTTTGAACAAACTGATTCAAAGGGTAGGAGGCACGTGCGATTGGGTCTGATGCGGACTTCCAGTGAGTTAATCACCTTTGACCTTAACTCAAATGTCAAATCAGCAAAGCAACACCTGCTAACATTCAAGCTTAAATTCAGAATTATGAGAATTAAGATAAATTGTTGCCCCCATCAAACACTCCCAGGACAGCAGGGGATTAGATACAGAGTAAAGCTCCCTCTACACTGTCCCCCATCAAACACTCCCAGGACAGCAGGGGATTAGATACAGAGTAAAGCTCCCTCTACACTGTCCCCCATCAAACACTCCCAGGACAGGTACAGCACGGGGTTAGATACAGAGTAAAGCTCCCTCTACACTGTCCCCATCAAACACTCCCAGGGCAGGTACAGCACGGGGTTAGATACAGAGTAAAGCTCCCTCTACACTGTCCCCATCAAACACTCCCAGGACAGGTACAGCACGGGGTTAGATACAGAGTAAAGCTCCCTCTACACTGTCCCCATCAAACATTCCCAGGACAGGTACAGCACGGGGTTAGATACAGAGTAAAGCTCCCTCTGCACTGTCCCCATCAAACACTCCCAGGACAGGTACAGCACGGGGTTAGATACAGAGTAAAGCTCCCTCTACACTGTTCCCATCAAACACTCCCAGGACAGATACAGCACAGGGTTAGATACAGAGTAAAGCTCTCTCCACACTGTCCCCATCAAACATTCCCAGGACAGGTACAGCACGGGGTTAGATACAGAGTAAAGCTCCCTCTACACTGTTCCCATCAAACACTCCCAGGACAGATACAGCACGGGGTTAGATACAGAGTAAAGCTCTCTCTACACTGTCCCCATCAAACACTCCCAGGACAGATACAGCACGGGGTTAGATAGAGAGTAAAGCTCCCTCTACACTGTGCCCCATCAAACACTCCCAGGACAGGGACAGCACGGGGTTAGATACAGAGTAAAGCTCCCTCTACACTGTCCCCCATCACACACTCCCAGGACAGGTACAGCACGGGGTTAGATAGAGAGTAAAGCTCCCTCTACACTGTCCCCCATCAAACACTCCCAGGACAGATACAGCACGGGGTTAGAGATAGAGTAAAGCTCCCTCTACACTGTCCCCATCAAACACTCCCAGACAGGGACAGCACGGGGTTAGATACAGAGTAAAGCTCCCTCTACACTGTCCCCCATCAAACACTCCCAGGACAGATACAGCACGGGGTTAGAGATAGAGTAAAGCTCCCTCTGCACTGTCCCCATCAAACACTCCCAGACAGGTACAGCACGGGGTTAGATACAGAGTAAAGCTCCCTCTACACTGTCCCCCATCAAACACTCCCAGGACAGATACAGCACGGGGTTAGAGATAGAGTAAAGCTCTCTCTACAGTGTCCCCATCAAACACTCCCAGGACAGGTACAGCACGGGGTTAGATACAGAGTAAAGCTCCCTCTACACTGTCCCCCATCAAACACTCCCAGGACAGATACAGCACGGGGTTAGAGATAGAGTAAAGCTCTCTCTACAGTGTCCCCATCAAACACTCCCAGGACAGGTACAGCACGGGGTTAGATACAGAGTAAAGCTCTCTCTACAGTGTCCCCATCAAACACTCCCAGGACAGGTACAGCACGGGGCTGGAATACTGGAGGTAACAACGCAGGAGCAGAAAGAAAAACCATTACAGTAGGTTCTGTGCCGATGATTGATCAGGCTTCTCTTACCGCTTGCCATTGGTGGGTGTTGGAAGGATTTACGAGTCGAGACTCAAACATGTTTGGCTGCGTTATGAGTGCATCTTCCTTAACCATCAAGCCCTGGGCTGGAACTTGAACACAGTAAGAAGTCTCACAACACCAGGTTAAAGTCCAACAGGTTTATTTGGTAGCAAACACCATAAGCTTTCGGAGCACTGCTCCTTCGTCAGATGGAGTGGAAATGTGCTCTCCATCTTGCTCTCCATCAGAGTAAAGCTCCCTCTACACTGTCCCCCATCAAACACTCCCAGGACAGGGACAGCACGGGGTTAGATACAGAGTAAAGCTCCCTCTACACTGTCCCCCATCAAACACTCCCAGGACAGGTACAGCACGGGGTTAGATACAGAGTAAAGCTCCCTCTACACTGTCCCCATCAAACACTCCCAGAACAGGTACAGCACGGGGTTAGATACAGAGTAAAGTTCCCTCTACACTGTCCCCCATCAAACACTCCCAGGACAGAGACAGCATGGGGTTAGATACAGAGTAAAGCTCCCTCTACACTGTCCCCCATCAAACACTCCCAGGACAGAGACAGCATGGGGTTAGATACAGAGTAAAGCTCTCTCTACACTGTCCCCATCAAACATTTCCACTCCATCTGACGAAGGAGCAGTGCTCCGAAAGCTTATGGTGTATGCTACCAAATAAACCTGTTGGACTTTAACCTGGTGTTGTGAGACTTCTTACTGTGTTTACCCCAGTCCAACGCCGGCATCTCCACATCTGGAACTTGAACTCAGAGCTCAGAGGCTGGGACGCTACCCACAAAACCTCACTCGCCTTCGGTAAGGAGACCAAAACTACACACAGTGCTCCAAATACGGCCTCACCAAGGCCCTGCACAGTTGTAGTAAGACTCATAGAGTCATAGAGCAATGAAGCACGGAAACAGGCCCTTCGACCCACCTCCGAGAAGGAGGTGCTGGAAGTCTTAAAGTGCATCAAGGTAGATAAATCCCCGGGACCTGATGAAGTGTATCCCAGGACATTGTGGAGGCGAGGGAGGAAATTGCGGGTCCCCTAGCCGAGATATTTGAATCATCGATAGTCACGGGTGAGGTGCCTGAAGATTGGAGAGTGGCAAATGTTGTGCCTTTGTTTAAAAAGGGGTGCAGGGAAAAGCCTGGGAACTACAGGCCGGTGAGCCTCACATCTGTGGTGGGTAAGTTGTTGGAAGGTATTTTGAGACACAGGATCTACAGACATTTAGAGACACAAGGACTGATTAAGGACAGACAGCATGGCTTTGTGAGCGGAAAATCATGTCTCACAAATTTGATTGAGTTTTTTGAAGGGGTAACCAAGAAGGTAGATGAGGGCAGTGCAGTTGATGTTGTCTACATGGACTTTAGCAAGGCCTTTGACAAGGTACCGCATGGTAGGTTGTTGCATAAGGTTAAATCTCACGGGATCCAGGGTGAGGTATCTAAATGGATACAAAATTGGCTTTATGGCAGAAGCCAGAGGGTGGTTGTAGAGGGTTTTTTTCAAACTGGAGGCCTGTGACCAGCGGTATGCCTCAGGGATCAGTGCTGGGCCCACAGTTATTTGTCATTTATATTAATGATTTGGATGAGAATACAGGAGGCATGGTTAGTAAGTTTGCAGATGACACTAAGATTGGTGGCATAGTGGACAGTGAAGAAAGTTATCTCCAATTGCAACGGGACCTTGATCAATTGGGCCAGTGGGCTGATGAATGGCAGATGGAGTTTAATTTAGACAAATGCGAGGTGATGCATTTTGGTAGATAGGACCAGGGTAGGACTTACTCAGTGAATGGAAGGGTGTTGGTGAGAGTTACAGAACAAAGAGATCTAGGGGTACATGTTCATAGCTCCTTGAAAGTGGAGTCATAGGTGGACAGAGTGGTGAAGAAGACATTCGGCATGCTTGGTTTCATTGGTCAGAACACTGAATACAGGAGTTGGAACGTTTTGTTGAATTTGTACAAGACATTGGTAAGGCCACGCTTGGAATACTGTGTGCAATTCTGGTCACCCTATTATAGAAAGGATATTATTAAACCAGAAAGAGTGCAGAAAAGATTTACTAGGATGCTACCGGGACTTGATGGATTGAGTTAGAAGGAGAGCCTGGATAGACTGGGACTTTTTTCTCTGGTGTAAGTTTTAGGGCAAATCCTCCATGATTAAAAAACCCAGGGATAAGGAAAATGGCCGACTGGCTGTCAGGAACCTTTACAGCCACATGAATATGCAAGAGGCTGGGAATAACGAGAAGGTCGAGACAGGGATAATCTAATCAACAGGAAACAAAGGAGAAACCATGGCCAGCAGACAAGGAGTAAATAGCCCAGCAGCAAGACAATGAGAACAGAGATCATTCCATCCACAGACAACATCAATGACTCAGCTCGCTGATGGGATTCCAATCAGGATGACTCAGAGAACATTTAAAAGACATTAAAATGTCAATTAAGGGCGGTCCCGACAGTTCCGGCCCTTATTGTCCCAGTCAATCGAAACTATCAATGATCAGAAACTGTTTTGTGTGAGAGAATCACTGGTTCAGGTTTTAAAAAGGGACAAGCAAGCTCTGGCTCTCTCCACTCTCCTCTCTCTTCTCCTGTTCCTGGCTGCCTCTCGTTCGTCTCCAGTACGCAGCCCGAAGCCCACTGAGCAATTTAAACTAGGATTGTGAGTATCCTCCGGTAATTCGCGAAGTTCCCGAGATCATCATAGTGGATGAGCCTCTGGGGAAAGGGGGGGCTTTTGCATGCACCTTTCATAGTTTAAGACACTGGTAAACTTGTGTAAAGTAAGCATTCTCGTTGTGTCTGTTTTAGTATTCCTTCCATAGCTATAGTCTTATAGAGCATAAGGCATTGTGTGTTGTTTTCCTGGTGTTTGGTGATCTTGACCTTGATGTTTTAACAAATATATATATATCTTTGACTTCCACTGGAGTCCGTTTTGATCTTTTCAATTTCTCACCAACGATCTCTGACCAAGTCACAATATTAAATGTCCCTTACCATAATTCCGGAGTCTAGAACTGAGGGTACCCTGGGCGCTTCGAAACCGCCCACTCAGGAAAGGCTGCCAGGTAGTGGATAGGCAGCAGTTTCCTTTTCTCTCTTTTGGGAGCGCTACTCTGGTGAAGTAGGCGCAAGGTGGCCATTGTTCCATCGGCGAGAGAGAGAATCACTCGGGCATTGGTAGGGTTTGGGTAACGGAGAACCAAACCTGAGATAAGCCCACGAGGGGAGTTAAAAAGGAGATCCCGCTACACTGGAGCGTAGGAGGCTGAGGGGTGATCTTATAGAGGTCTATAAAATAATGAGTGGCACAGATCAGCTGGATAGTCAATATCTTTTCCCAAAGGTAGGGGAGTCTAAAACTAGAGGGCATAGGTTTAAGGTGAGAGGGGAGAGATACAAAAGGGTCCAGAGGGGCAATTTTTTCACACAGAGGGTGGTGAGTGTCTGGAACAAGCTGTCAGAGGTAGTAGTAGAGGCGGGTACAATTTTGTCTTTTAAAAAGCATTTAGACAGTTACATGGGTACGATAGGTATAGAGGGATATGGGCCAAATGTGGGCAATTGGGATTAGCTTAGGGGTTTTAAAAAAAAGGGCGGCATGGACAAGTTGGGCTGAAGGGCCTGTTTCCTTGCTGTAAACCTGTATGACTCTATGACTCTGTGACGCAACAGGTCCATGCTGACCATGGCGCCCTCCCAGCCAGTCCCAATTGCTGGCGTTTGGCCCACATTCCTCTAATCTTTCCCCATCCATGTACTTATCCAGATGCTTGTTAAATGTTGCTATTGTCCCTGCCTCAACCACTTCCTCTGGCAGCTCATTCCATACACGCACCGCCCTCTGCGTGAAGAAGTTGCCCCTCAGGTCCCTTTTAAATCTTTCCCCTCTCACCTTTAACCTCCGCCCTCTAGTTTTCAGTTCTCCGTACCCTGGGAAAAAGACTACATGCGTTTATCCTATCCATGCCCCTCATGATTTTATACATCTCAATAAGGTTACCCCTCATTCTCCTACGTTCTTAGGAATAAAGTCCTAGCCTGGCCAACCGCTCCCTATAACCCAGGCCCACAAGTCCTGGCAACATCCTCGTAAATCCTCTCTGCGCTCTTACCTGTTTATCAATGTCTTTCCTATAACAGGGTGACCAAAACTGTACACAACACTCCAAATTTTCCGTTGGGAAAAAGATACAAAAGTCTGAGGTCACGTACCAACCAACTCAAGAACAGCTTCTTCCCTGCTGCTGCTGTCAGACTTTTGAATGGACCTACCTTGCATTAAGTTGATCTTTCTCTACACCCTAGCTATGACTGTAACACTGCATTCTGCACTCTCTCATTTCCTTCTCTATGACCGGTATGCTTTGTCTGTATAGCGCTCAAGAAACAATACCTTTCACTGTATGTTAATACATGTGACAATAATAAATCAAATCAAATCAAAAATTGCGGCCTCATCAATTACTTATACAACTGGAACGTATGCCGGACTTTTACCGCCTCGCCCCCCTGAGGCCCGTAAGATCTTGCCCGAGGCCAACAGAGAATGCCGTTCTGCGAGCCTTGCCCACCCCAATTCCAGGGTGGGCATGCTGGTAAAGTCCCAGCAATAATGTCCCAATTCCTATATGCAATGGCCTGACAGATGAAGGCCTTTAGTCTTCTGTTCCAATCCCCTTGTAACAAAAGCTAACAAAACGTTTACCCTCCTGATGCCTTGCTGTACCAGCATGCAACTAAAATGAGTCTGGGACCGGTCCATAAATCTGAATGAGGAATCAACCAATGCCGCAACTCATTGATGTTTTAACTGAACATTGTAACTTAACGACTCACTGGTGTCTCATGCACGGGGTTTGGGGACGGTTAATTAAGGATCAATTGTTCTCTGCAAACGACTTGCATGATGCGAGCGGATAAATCCTTACAATGACTTTCCTCTGTCTTAATGTTAATGGAGGCATAAAACCATTTTTAGACAAAGCCTTATCCTTGAGTTTCATTCCAGGGTGGGTGACCTTAGTGTGGAGCTGGGTGTGGGGTGGGCTGGCATTGTTGAGAGATATGTTACCAATTTTTCAACCATAGAACATAGAACATAGAACAGTACAGCACAGAACAGGCCCTTCGGCCCACGATGTTGTGCCGACCTTCATCTGAAACCAAGATCAAGCTATCCCACTCCCTACCATCCTGGTGTGCTCCATGTGCCTATCCAATAACCGCTTAAATGTTCCTAAAGTGTCTGACTCCACTATCACTGCAGGCAGTCCATTCCACACCCCAACCACTCTCTGCGTGAAGAACCTACCTCTGATATCCTTCCTATATCTCCCACCATGAACCCTATAGTTATGCCCCCTTGTAATAGCTCCATCCACCCGAGGAAATAGTCTTTGAACGTTCACTCGATCTATCCCCTTCATCATTTTATAAACCTCTATTAAGTCTCCCCTCAATCTCCTCCGCTCCAGAGAGAACAGCCCCAGCTCCCTCAACCTTTCCTCATAAGACCGACACTCCAAACCAGGCAGCATCCTGGTAAATCTCCTCTGCACTCTTTCCAGCATATATTAAGTTGATCTTTCTCTACACCCTAGCTATGACTGTAACACCACAAGTTTATTTATTTGTCACAAGTCAGCTTACACTAACACTACAAAATGAAGTTACTGTGAAAATCCCCCAGTCGCCACACTCCAGCGCCTGTTTGGGTACACTGAGGGAGAATTTAGCATGGCCAATCCACTTAACTAGCACATTTTTGGACTGTGGGAGGAAACCGGAGCACCCGGAGGAAACCCGCACAGTCACGGGGAGAACGTGCAGACTCCATACAGACAGTGACCCAAGCCAGGAATTGAACCCAGGTCCCCAGCACTGTGAGGCAGCAGTGCTAACCACTGTGCCACCTCAGTCTACATCCTCTCCTTTCCTTCTCCCGGTGTAGGCTATGAACGGAATAGTGCACAAGAAACACTACTTTTCACTGTATCCCAATGCATGTTCATCGGAAAAGCAGCCAGCATAATCAAGGACCCCACGCACCCCAGACATACTCTCTGGCCAGTGGCGAGCACTGCTGCCTCACAACGCCAGGGACCTGGGTTCAATTCCGGTCTCGGGTCACTGTCTGTGTGGAGTTTGCACATTCTCCCCGAATCTGCGTTGGTTTCCTTCAGGTGCTCTGGTTTCCTCCCACAGTTGAAAGGTGTGTAGGTTAGGTGGATTGGCCGTGCTAAATTGACCCCAGTGTCAGGGGATTAGCAGGGTAAATGTGTGGGGTTATGGGGATAGGGATTGGGTGGGATTGTGGTCAGTGCAGACTCAAAGGGCTGAATGGCCTCCTTCTGCATTGTAGGGATTCTATGATTTGTCCATCTTCTTCCATCGGGAAAAAGATACAACAGTCTGAGGTCACGTCCCAACCGACTCAGGAACAGCTTCTTCCCTGCTGCTGTCAGACTTTTGAATGGACCTACCTTATATTAAGCTGATCTTTCTCTACACCTTAGCTATGGCTGTAACACTACATTCTGCACTCTCTCCTTTCCTTCTCCCCTATGTACTCTATGGACGGTATTTATTGTCTGTAGAACGTGCAAGAAACAATACTTTTCACTGCATCCCAATACACATGACATTAATAAATCAAATCAAACCACTGCAGCTAATAGGTCCGGATGTATTTTAACTCCTGGGGCTCAGTAGCCTCAGTAGTCCTCCCTCAACCAACGCCCCTCAAAAAATGGAGGGAAGCCAGAGTGGGGTTACCAACCCTCCAGGGTTGACTTGGAGTCACCAGGAATTGTAGATCCAACTCCTGGACACTGCTGTGTGTGCGACCCTGGAGAAAAACCATCGGGACATTTACAAAAAAGTTTTTTTAGTCATTTTCTTTGAACATTTCTCTTTACCAGATACAAAAAAAATATTGAAAATGGGAGATAACAGTTGTTTGGCTGACAGTGGAGAATGATCCGATTGGGTTAAGAGTCTTTTTGATTTCCAGTTGGTGTAGAAAGGCTGTACCTCATGAGGATGGATGTGTTGACTGACTAATGCATGGAGTGCGGGGGCAAATTGTGTCATGGAAACTCCAGGAATATGTTTGATCAGAATTGGGGACCCTAAGCGAAAAGGAAGGGGCTGCTGATCTGTTGAGACATAAGGTCGGCTGCACAGGGGACGGCTGCTTATACAGGTTTGTATTTCATTGAGCACAGATGATCAAATGCGTGAGTTCATAGAATCATAGAATCCCTACAGTGCAGAAGGAGGCCATTCAGCCCATCAAGTCTTCACTGACAACAATCCCACCGACACCCTATTCCTTTAACCCCATGTATTTACCTTGCTAATCCCCCTGAGACAAATGGGCAATTTAGCATGGCCAATCCGCCTAACCTACACATCTTTGGACACTATGGGGAAATTTAGCATGGCCAATCCATCTAACCTACAAATCTTTGGACACTAAGGGGTAATTTAGCATGGCCAATCCACCTAACCAGCACATCTTTGGACACTAAGGGCTCTATTTTAACATTGCGTCGCGCCCGCTTTCAGGCGCATAAACGGGGTAAAGTCGGGTGTGAGGCCATTAACGCGATCCACGCCCACGTCCGCGCAGATGCCCACTTTACCGAGGCCCGAGAATGGCCGTGATCCGATTCATGCCCGAAACGGGCGCAACGGCGATTTAAATGCATTTGCATGCATTTAAGTTGAGTTAAATGAACTGCCCGCCCAACTTTATCAGCATTTCCCCCTTTACCATCGCGTTCGCCGATCCGGAATCGTGCCGAAATGAACATGTTGAATAAAAGTCTGAATCGGCCACTCCAGCTGCTGAAGAGGCGAGTTCAGAGCTTCCTTCTGACTCAGATCGGTGGTGGGGGGAGGGAGAGGAGGTGGGCAAGATCATTCTCTGGTTGGAGGGGGGAGGAGGAGGCGTGTCAGATGTATCTCTGGTGGGGAGAAGTGGGGGGGGAAGGCCCAATCGTTGTCAGGTTGGTTGGGGGAGGAGGTGGGTCAGATGGACCTGTGGGTGGTGGGGGGTGGCGGGGGGGGGGGGGGGGGGTTAGGCCAGATCATTCTCTGAGGTGGGGGGGGGGGAGGGGGGAAGTGAGGCCAGATCATTCTCTGGGGGAGGGGTGGGGGGGGGAGTGAGGCCGGATCATTCTCTTGCGGGGGGGGGGGGGGGGGGGGGGGAATGAGGCCAGATCATTCTCTGGGGGGGGGGGGGAGAGTGAGGCCGGATCATTCTCTTGGTGGGGGGGGGGGGGGGGAGTGAGGCCAGATCATTCTCTTGGTGGGGGGGGGGGGGGGCAGGAGGGGGGGCGAGATCATTCGTTGGGGGTGGTGGGGGGAGTGAGGCCAGATCATTCTTTGGGGGGGGGGGAGAGGAGGGAGGTGGGTAAGATGGATCACTGGTGGGGGGGATGGGAGGACGGGACTGGGAGGGTCCGCTGCCACTCTGTGGGCGATCAGTGGTGGGGTAGGGAGCAGGGGGTCTGGTAGCGGGGGGTGGGGGGGGCTGGGGTGGTGGAAAAGGAGGTCAGTGATGTCTGTGGGGGTCATCGCTCCCGAGCTGCTTTCTCCACTTTCTACAGCCCGGGAGCAATCTGACACGGGCACGAGAGGGGGGAGTTAATAGTGGGAAATGAGGATATGGCTGAGTCTTTAAATAAGTTTTTTGTGTCGGTCTTCACGGTGGAGGACACAAATAGTTTGCCAAATATTAACGATAGAGGGTTGGCAGCAGGAGAAATACTTAATACAATTAATGTTACCAGAGAGGCAGTGCTGGGTAGACTAATGGGACTGAAGGTGGACAAGTCCCCGGGTCCGGATGGAATGCATCCCAGGGTATTGAAAGAAATGTCAGAGGTAATAGTGGATGCGTTAGTGATTATTTATCAAAACTTGTTGCATTCTGGGGTAGTGCCGGTTGATTGGAAAACGGCTAATGTTACGCCGCTGTTTAAAAAAGGAAGGAGACAAAAGGCGGGTAACTATAGGCCGGTCAGCTTAACGTCTGTAGTAGGGAAAATGCTGGAATCCATTATTAAAGAGGAGATAGCAGGGCATCTGGATAGAAATGGTTCGATCAATCAGACGCAGCATGGATTCATGAGGGGAAAGTCGTGCTTGACGAACATGTTGGATTTTTATGAAGATGTGACTAGGGTGGTTGATGGAGGAGAACCGGTGGATGCGGTGTTTTTGGATTTCCAAAAGCCGTTTGATAAGGTGCCCCATAAAAGGCTGCTGAAGAAGATTAGGGCACACGGAGTTGGGGTAGTGTGTTAAAGTGGATTGGGGACTGGCTATCCGACAGGAAGCAAAGAGTCGGAATAAATGGGTGTTTTTCCGGTTGGAGGAAGGTAACTAGTGGCGTGCCGCAAGGATCGGTACTCGGGCCGCAACTATTTACCATTTATATAGATGATCTGGAGGAGGGGACGGAGTGTAGGGTAACGAAGTTTGCAGACGACACAAAGATAAGTGGAAAAGTGAATCGTGTGGAGGACGGAGAAGATCTGCAGAGAGATTTGGACAGGCTGAGTGAGTGGGCGAGGATATGGCAAATGGAGTATAACGTTGAGAAATGCGAGGTTATACACTTTGGAGGAAATAATAACAAATGGGATTACTATCTCAATGGAAACAAATTAAAACATGCTACCGTGCAAAGGGACCTGGGGGTCCTTGTGCATGAGACGCAAAAGCCCAGTCTGCAGGTACAACAGGTGATCAAGAAGGCAAATGGGATGTTGGCCTATATTGCGAGGGGGATAGAATATAAAAGCAGGGATGTCTTGATGCACCTGTACAGGGCATTGGTGAGGCCGCAGCTGGAATACTGTGTGCAGTATTGGTCCCCTTATATGAGGAAGGATATATTGGCATTGGAGGGAGTGCAGAGAAGGTTCACCAGGTTGATACCGGAGATGAGGGGTTTGGATTATGAGGAGAGGCTGAGGAGATTGGGTTTGTACTCGTTGGAGTTTAGAAGGATGAGGGGGGATCTTATGGAGACTTATAAGATAATGCGGGGGCTGGATAGGGTGGAGGCGGAGAGATTCTTTCCACTTAGTAAGGAAGTTAAAACTAGAGGACACAGCCTCAAAATAAAGGGGGGTCGGTTTAAGACAGAGTTGAGGAGGAACTTCTTCTCCCAGAGGGTGGTGAATCTCTGGAATTCTCTGCCCACTGAGGTGGTGGAGGCTACCTCGCTGAATATGTTTAAAGCGCGGATGGATGGATTCCTGATCGGTAAGGGAATTAAGGGTTATGGGGATCAGGCGGGTAAGTGGTACTGATCCACGTCAGATCAGCCATGATCTTATTGAATGGCGGGGCAGGCTCGAGGGGCTAGATGGCCTACTCCTGCTCCTATTTCTTATGTTCTTATGTTCTTTTTCAATTTTTTTTTCTAACTGCGCATGCGCAGTTCAGAGCTCCGATCGTTCCGGGCGCGTTAAGCCCCACCCACAGCGCGATTCAGACCGGTGATTTTTTTTTTCAGGCTAAGTGCGTATGGGGGCGCCTGAAAACAGATTTCCAAACCGGATTTGAATTGCGCCCAGATTCAGCACTTAGAATGAAAATGGTAAAATCGGACCCTAAGGGGCAATTTAACATGGCCAATTCATCTAACCTACACATCTTCGGACTGTGGGAGGAAACCGGAGCACCCGGAAGAAACCCACGCAGACACAGGGAGAACGTGCAAACTCCACACAGACAGTGACCCAAGCCGGGAATTGAACCCGGGTCCCTGGCGCTGTGAGGCACAGTAAGAAGTTTAACAACACCAGGTTAAAGTCCAACAGGTTTATTTGGTAGCAAAAGCCACACAAGCTTTCGAGGCTCTGAGCCCCTTCTTCAGGTGAGTGGCTGTGAGGCAGCAGTGCTAACCACTGTGCTACCCAAGTTGAGGTGCGTGTGATTGAACAGAGTGAAGCTATTTCCTCCGATGAGGGGAGTAAAGAACATACCCTTAAAATTAGAGCTAGGCTATTCAGGGGCAATGGCAGGATGGGCATTGTTACAGCACCAGGGTGGAGGGAATCTGGATCTCCCTCCCCCATCCCAAAAAATCATTGAGGCTGGAGGTCAATTGAAAATGTCAAGAACTAAGATTGAAATTGAGATTGAAACCGGTGCCCCACAAGGCTGTGTTCTCAGCCCCCTACTATACTCCTTATACACCTATGACTGTGCGGCCAAATTCCCCTCCAATTCGATTTTCAAGTTTGTTGATGACACCACCGTAGTGGGTCGGATCTCAAACAATGACGAGACCGAGTACAGGAATGAGACAGAGAATCTGGTGAACTGGTGCGGCAACAATAATCTCCCCCTCAATGTTAACAAAACGAAGGAGATTGTCACCGACTTCAGGAAGCGTAAAGGAGAACATGCCCCTGTCTACATCAACGGGGACAACGTAGAAAGGGTCAAGAGCTTCAGGTTTTTAGGTGTCCAGATCACCAACAACCTGCCCTGGTCCCCCCCATGCCAACATTATAGTTAAGAAAGCCCACCAACGCCTCTACTTTCTCAGAAGACTAAGAAAATTCAGCATGTCAGCTATGACTCCTACCAACCTTTACAGATGCACCATAGAAAGCATTCTTTCTGGTTGTATCACAGCTTGGTATGGCTCCTGCTCTGCCCAAGACCACAAGAAACTACAAAGGGTCGTGAATGTAGTCCAATCCATCACGCAAATCAGCATCCCATCCATTGACTCTGTCTACACTTCCCGCTGCCTTGGAAAAGCAGCCAGCATAATTACGGACCCCACGCACCCTGGACATTCTCTCTTCCATCTTCTTCCGCCGGGAAAAAGATACAAAAGTCTGAGGTCATGTGCCAACCGACTCAAGAACAGATTCTTCCCTGCTGCTGTCAGACTTTTGAATGGATCTACCTCACATTAAGTTAATCTTTCTCTACACCCTAGCTATGACTGTAACACTACATTCTGCACTCTCTCATTTCCTTCTCTATGAACGGTATGCTTTGTCTGTATAGCGCGCAAGAAACAATACTTTTCTCTGTATCCCAATACATGTGACAATAACAAATCAAATCAAATCAGATTGGATTAAGAGAATGAAGGGTTACAGAACCAAGTTGGGCAAATAGATTGGGCATGGACTAACTTAATGATGGAACAGGCTTGAAGGGCTGAATGGCCTCCTCCAGCCTCCATGCTCCAGGAATGATTTGGCAAGCAGTGAGGCTAAATTAATCAGCAATCATGATGTTCTGCAGTAAAAATCCTTTAATTCTTCCCAAGTGGCCTCTGATTGACTGAGGCAGCATAAATCTCCCAACGTTTATTAATCCAGCTGTGGAGTGGGACAGATGTGGTACACCAGTGGCAGCCTGCCAGCAGACAACGTATGGGTTAGACAAGTCGGGGCGGCAGGCATTAGCTCTCCCGCAGAGTTGTTAGTCCAGCCAGAATATATCAAAACATCAAAGGTAGTTCGGTGGTTTAACGTCTGCTCTCTGCGTCAGAATGTCATGGGTTCAGCTTCCCTTCCCAGAGACGCCAGCTCAAAACAACAGTTGATGTGGATGCTCCAAGTGCAACACTGTCAGGGGTGCTGTCCTTCAGACCCCTTTACCCCAGTGCCATGCCCCACCCCCTGTCGTGATTTGTGTGGGTGTGTGTGTGTGTGCCATTGTAGTGTAAAGGTGCTCAGCAGAGCAAGTGTTAGGTTGGGAGTGGAGAATAGCAATGCCCAGGGTATGATGTACAGAGTCACATGGCGATAGACCCACAGAAGAGCCTGGAGAGAGAGAGAGATACTCCAGCAACTGCAACCTGCATGATGAGCAGCACCATGTGTGCCTGTAATTTAGGATCTGTAAATAGCTAAAAGTAACAATAAATCAAGTCATAGAGTCATAGAGGTTTACAGGATGGAAACAGGCCCTTCGGCCCAACTTGTCCATGCCACCCTTTTTTAATAAAACCCCTAAGCTAATCCCAATTGCCCGCATTTGGCCCACATCCCTCTATACCTATCTTACCGATGTAACTGTCTAAACGCTTTTTAAAAGACAAAATTTTACCCGCCTTTACTACTACCTCTGGCAGCTCGTTCCAGACACTCACCACCCTCTGTGTGAAAAAATTGCCCCTCTGGACACTTTTGTA
Source organism: Mustelus asterias (assembly GCF_964213995.1). Classification (NCBI taxonomy): domain Eukaryota; kingdom Metazoa; phylum Chordata; class Chondrichthyes; order Carcharhiniformes; family Triakidae; genus Mustelus; species Mustelus asterias. Next base: position 5,414,188 of record NC_135821.1, on the reverse strand, counting down.
TCTCTCCCCTCTCACCTTAAACCTATGCCCTCTAGTTTTACACTCCCCTACCTTTGGGAAAAGATATTGACTATCCAGCTGATCTATGCCCCTCATTATTTTATAGACCTCTATAAGATCATCCCTCAGCCTCCTACGCTCCAGAGAAAAAAGTCCCAATCTATCCAGCCTCTCCTTATAACTCAAACCATCAAGTCCTGGTAGCATCCTAGTAAATCTCTTCTGCACTCTTTCTAGTTTAATAATATCCTTTCTATAATAGGGTGACCAGAACTGTACACAGTATTCCAAGCGTGGCCTTACCAATGTCTTGTGCAACTTCAACAAGACGTCCCAACTCCTGTATTCAGTGTTCTAACCGATGAAACCAAACACGCTGAATGCCTTCTTCACCACTCTGCCCACCTGTGACTCCACTTGCAAGGAGCTGTGAACATGTACCCCTAGATCTCTTTGTTCTGTAACTCTCCCCAATGCCCTACCATTAAGTCCTAATCTATTCTCTAATTGGCATTATTTCAAAGATGAACAGGGAATTTTACCTGCAGCCAGTGAGATTATCCCTCAAGTAGCATTACAAAAAAACAAGATCATAGAAATGATAGAAACCCTACAGTGCAGAAGGAGGTCATTCGGCCCATCGAGTCTGCACCACCAACAATCCCACCCAGGCCCTATCCCCATAATCCCAACTATTTACCCCTCTAACCTAGGCATCCTAGGACACTAAGGGTTAATTTAGCATGGCCAATGCACCTAACCTGCGTATCTTTGGAATGTGGGTGGAAACCGGAGCACCTGGAGGAAAGACGATCAGGTCATCACCACATTGCTGTTTTGGGATCCTGCTGTGCACAGATTGACGGCTGTGTTTATACAGGACAATAGTGACCACACTTCGAAAGGCTCTTCATTGGCCGTGAAGCATTTTGGGATGTCCTGAGGCCGTGAAAAAAGGTGCTCGCTAAATAAAAATCTTCCTTTTGTGCCTCTGCCATATCAGTGTGCCAAAGTTGCTGACTCGTTTACTCATGACGTCAAGGCTTTGTACAGTGGAGTGTAGCAGAGCCTTAATGGATCGGAGTTTAAAATAGATCTTTCTGCCACACAGCAGGATGAGGACGGATGGCCAGATGTCTTAACTGGAGCTGTCTTTATCCCCCCGAAAGTCGCGCGATAGCCACTGCGCTACCTTCATCAGCAGTACATCAGATTTCTGGGGACGGGGAGGTCACCATTTTAACCCAAAATTGGCCAGACCGAGACATGACTGCACTTAAAAACTGCCCACTGTCAATGTCAACTGGACCCTTTCTAAATTTTAAGTGGTCATGGGCGGCACGGTGGCACAGTGGTTAGCACTGCTGCCTCACAGCGCCAGGGACCCAAGTCCGGCATTAGGTCACTGTCTGTGCAGAGTTTGCACATTCTCCCCGTGTCTGCGTGGAGTTTCCTCCGGGTGCTCCGGTTTCCTCCCACAGTCTAAAGATGTGTAGGTTAGGGGGATTGGCCATGCTAAATTGCCCCTTAGTGTCAAAGATGTGTAAGTTAGGGGTGGATTGGCCATGCTAAATTGCCCCTTACTGTCAAAGATGTGTAGGTTAGGTGGATTGGCCATGCTGAATTGCCCCTTAGTGTCAAAGATGTGTAGGTTAGGTGGATCGGCCATGCTAAATTGTCCCTTAGTGTCCAAAGATTTGTAGGTTAGGTGGATTGGCCATGCTGAATTGCCCCTTAGTGTCAAAGATGTGTAGGTTAGGTGGATCGGCCATGCTAAATTGCCCCTTAGTGTCCAAAGATTTGTAGACTAGGTGGATTAGCCATTCTAAATTGCCCCTTAGTGTCCAAAGATGTGTAGGTTAGGGAGATTAGCCATGCTAAATTGCCTTTTAGTGTCAGGGGAATGCTAGGGTAAATACGTGGAGTTACGGGGATAGGGCCTGGGAGGGATTGTTGTTGGTGCAGGCTCGATGGGCTGAATGGCCTTCTTCTGCATTGTAGGGATTCTATGATTCGAAGGTACCTCCTTGTGACAAGCAAGAGGGATGTTGTACTGCGATTGTACAGAGTGTTGGTGAGGCCACACCTGGAATGGAGTATTGTCTGCAGTTTTAGTGTTCTTATCTGAGGAAGAATGTCCTTGCCCTAGAGTTTATTTCTTAGTGTCACAAGTAGGCTTACATTAACACTGCAATGAAGTTACTGTGAAAATCCCCTAGTCGCCACACTCCGGCACCTGTTTGGGTAACACTGAGGGAGAATTCAGCACGGCCAATGCACCCTAACCAGCACATCTTTCGAAGTGTGGGAGGAAACCGGAGCACTCGGAGAAAACCCACACGGACATGGGGAGAATGTGCAGACTCCACACAGACAGTGACCCAAGCCGGGAATTGAACCCATGTTCCTGGCGCTGTGAGACAGCAGTGCTAACCACTGTGCCATCATGAGGCAATGGTGCAGTGAAGGTTTACCAGGCTGATTCCTGGAGTGGCAGGTCTGTCGTATGAGGAGAGACTAAATCGGTTAAGATTATGTTCATTGAAGTTTAGAAGAATGAGAGGAGATCTCATAGAAACTTATAAATTTCGAACAGGATTTGAGAGGGTAGATTCAGTAAGAATGTTCCCAACGATGGGGCAGTCCAGGGGTCATAGTTTGAGGATGAGGGGTAAACATTTTAGGACTGAGGAGAAATTTCTTCACCCAGAGGGTGGTGAATGTGTGGAATTCACTCCCACAGAAAGTAGTTGAGGCCAAAACATTGTGTGATTTCAAGAAGAAATTAGATAAAGCTCCTGGGGTTAAAGAGATCAAGGGATATGGGGGAAGGGGGGAATCAGGATATTGAATTCGATGATCAGCCATGATCACAATGAATGGCGGAGCAGGCTCGAAGGGCTGAATGGCCTTCTCCTGCTTCTAGTTTCTATGTTGCTATGATCACACTGGGGATCATAGAATTACTTTGAATTCACAGAACAGAAAGAATCCATTCTGTCCAGTTTTTACTCACCTCCCACCCACTTGCTCTCACCCCATCAGCATCTTCGTTCCTCCCTCATCTGTTTACTTATTCTGGCGATTGTCCCTTGAGGGGCAACACAGCAGAGTAAGGGTCACCTGACCTGGGTGACCAATCGGAACTCAGTGTGTGGAGCCACCCAGTAGTATGTGTGAAAGGCTCTTAGGCCGAGACATTTTGGGAGCCAGCCAATGAGGCAGCTGTACAATTCTTATTAAGCTTTTGTGTTCAGTAATGAAGTCGGTGAAAGTGCTTTTTTGCACCAACTTCTCCTTAAGTCCATCCATGTTGGTCACCTCGATGACATTGTCTGGGAAGGAGTTCCACATTCTCACCCCTCCCCTCGGTAAAGAAGTCTCCTCTGAATTCCTGGGTTGCATTTATTTGTGACTTTTATGGACGGGAGGGCGGCAGAGTGCTTAGCATAATGGATAATTTGATGGATCAGCGAAAGGCCCTCGGGCAGGATTTCCTGAAGCTGGGGTAGGGGAGGGGGGGGAGGGGGGCTGGCGAGTGGGCAATCCGGCAGATCCCTCCCGTAGAGGTTTGGAGCTACAGCGGGGAGTCAGGAGCCGAATGGGAGAGGGGGGCATTCTAAGGTGTGAAATCGAATGTGGAGCTTGTGGGATCTTGCTGTGCGAAAATTGGCTTCTGCCTTTGTCCTATGACGGTGACTGGACACCGAGACTTGCACAGACCATGAGGCGTTTCGGGATGTCCTGGGTGAAAGACGCCACATCAATGCAGGCTCTACAAGGAACTCACCTGTTTTGGGTGTCCACAGTGGCTGAGTGGGTAAAACCCCCCCTCCCCTCCCTCCCTCCCTCCCTCAACCCCTCCCCCAACAGCCCTCCCCCCCTAGTGTTCCCAGCCAATATTCATCCCTCAATCACCAAGTTATGTGCTCATTAGCCCATCATCATTCTTGGGATCTTGCTGTGCACCGCTTGGCTGCTGCATTTCCTCCTCAACGGTGGTAATTGTACTTCTGCCAGTGCTGCCAGCCTGACGTTGCCCATTCCCAGAGTCCTTCACTTGCTGTTCAATAGTGCCAAGTCTTTCCGGGAAAGTTCCGGGCAGTCAACTGTCAGATTGGTGGAGGGGGAAGTGGGGGGGGCGGGGGAACAGGGGTTTGAATAGAAGGCTCCCACCAGTGTAATGCATGCTGGGATAACCTGGCCTCCATAGCTGCAGCAGAATATACTTACAAATCTATCAATGGGAGGCAGGAGCAGAGAACGAGGGACAATACATCGGGAAATGGAAAGGATCACAGAATCCCCACAGTGCAGAAGAAAGCCATTCGGCCCATCTAACCTGCATCGACAACAATCCCACCCAGGCCCTCTCCCTGTAACCCCAAGAATTTACCCTGCTAATCCCCTGACACTAAGAGGCAATTTAGCACGGCCAATCCACCTAACCCGCACATCTTGGAACACTAAGGGGCAATTTAGCACGGCCAATCCACCTAACCCGCACATCTTGGAACACTAAGAGGCAATTTAGCACGGCCAATCCACCTAACCCGCACATCTTGGAACACTAAGGGGCAATTTAGCACGGCCAATCCACCTAACCCGCACATCTTTGGACACTAAGGGGCAATTTAGCACGGCCAATCCACCTAATCCGCACATCTTGGAACACTAAGGGGCAATTTAGCACGGCCAATCCACCTAACCCGCACATCTTTGGACACTAAGGGGCAATTTAGCACAGCTAATCCACCTAACCCCCACATCTTTGGACACAAAGGGGCAATTTAGTATGGCCAATCCACCTAACCTGCACATCTTTGGACTGTGGGAGGTACCCGGAGCACCCGGAGTAAACCCACGCAGACACGGGGGAGAATGTGCAAACTCCACACAGACAGTCACCCGAGACTGGAATCGAACCGGGGTCCCTGGCGCTGTGAGGCGGCAGTGCTAACCACTATGCCGCCGTGCCGCTCCAAGGCTGCATTCATTTTACCCAACTGCATCTCTGGGCCGGTGATGGATGCATCTTGCTTTATTTAAGCCATAATTGTACTCTGGCTGCAATCAATACCTGGGGTGTTGAGTTAGTGGTTAAAAGTGGTGCAGGCAGATATTACTGACATCTCTGCAGCTGATACGCTGTGGCAACTGCTCCTTTACTGAAGGGCTGGAGGCGAGTGTCTGCTGTGCGGCCCCTCCCCCTCACTGCAGAGGCTCAGCTGTAAGTGGGGGGAGCTGGAGGGAGCGGGGGCAGAGAGAGAGAGAGAGAGGGACTGCAATCAAGCTGCAGTGTGCAGAGTGCGGAAGAAGCAAACAGATCCTTACAACCCAGTGAATTCTCCTCCGCACGTCTCCCTCAGCTCAATTCACCTGCGCAAACGGCACACAAAGTCTCCAAGAAAGAAGCATTATATTTGCTCTTTCTTTGGATGTTCTCCCCACTCCTCCCAGTGAGAGTGGGATTACCCTTCCTCTGCAGATCCGGACTATAACAGACGCAGTATTTTGAAATAAAACCCGATCTGTATTTCTCAAGCGCCTGACACCACCTCAAAGAATCATAAAATCCCCACAGTGCAGAAGGAGGCCATTCGGCCCATCGGGTCTGCACCGACCAGAATCCCACTCAGCCCCTATCCCCGCAACCCCATGTCTTTACCCTGCTAGTCACCCTGACACTAAGGGGCAATTTAGCATGGCCAATCCACCTAACCTGCACATTTTAGGACACTAAAGGGCAATTAAGCATGGCCAATCCACCTAACCTGCACATTTTAGGACACTAAGGGGCAATTTAGCATGGCCAATCCACCTAACCTGCACATTTTAGGACACTAAAGGGCAATTAAGCATGGCCAATCGACCTAACCTGCACATTTTAGGACACTAAGGGGCAATTTACCATGGCCAATCCACCTAACCTGCACATTTTAGGACACTAAGGGGCAATTTAGCATAGCCAATCCACCTAACCTGCACATCTTAGGACACTAAGAGGCAATTTAGTATGACTAATCCACCTAATCTGCAGGTTAGGTGGATTGGCCATGCTAAATTGCCCCTTAGTGTTAAAAGATGTGCAGATTAGACCATAAGACGTAGGAACAGAATAAGGTCAATCGAGTCCACTCCACCATTCAACCATGGCTGATATTTTTCTCATCCCCATTCTCCTGCCTTTTCCCCAAAACCCCTGATCTCTTTATTAATCAAGAACCTATCTATCTCTGTCTTAAAGACACTCAATGACCCGGCCTCCACAGCCTTCCGTGGCAAAGAGTTCCACAGATTCACCACTTTCTGTCTGAAGAAATTCCTCCTCATCTCTGTTTTAAAGGATCGTCCCTTTCGCCTGAGGTTGTGCCCTCTTGTTCTAGTTTTTCCTACTCATGGTAACATCCTCTCCATGTCCACTCTCGCAGTATCCTGTAAGTTTTAATAAGATCCCCCCTCATCCTTCTAAACTCCAACGAGTACAGACCCAAAGTCCTCAACTGTTCCTCATATGACAAGCTCTTCATAAGAACATAATAAAAACTAGGAGCAGGAGTAGGCCATCTGGCCCCTCGAGCCTGCTCCGCCATTCAATAAGATCATGGCTGATCTTTTTGTGGACTCAACTCCACTTACCCGCCCGCTCATCATAACCCTTAATTCCTTTACTGTTCAAAAATTTATCTATCCTTGCCTTAAAAACATTCAATGAGGTAGCCTCAACTGCTTCACTGGGCAGGGAATTCCACAGATTCACAACCCTTTGTGTGAAGAAGTTCCTCCTCAACTCAGTCAACTCATTCCAGGGATCATTCTTGTGAACCTCCTCTGGACCCTTTCCAAGGGCCAGCACATCCTTCCTTAGATATGGGGCCCAAAACTGCTCACAATACTCCAAATGGGATCTGACCAGAGCCTTATACAGCCTCAGAAGTACATCCCTGCTCTTGTATTCTAGCCCTCTCGACATGAATGTTAGGTGGATTGGCCATGCTAAATTGCCCCTTAGTGTCCAAAGATGTGCAAGTTCAGTGGATTGGCCATGCTAAATTGCCCCTTAGTGTCCAAAGATGTGCAAGTTCAGTGGATTGGCCATGCTAAATTGCCCCTTAGTGTCCAAAGATGTACAGGTTAGGTGGATTGGCCACGCTAAATTGCCGCATCGTAACCAAAGGTGCACAGGTTAGGTAAATAGACCATGCTAAATTGCCCCTTAGTGTCCAAAGTTGCACAGGTTAGATGGATTGGCCATGCTAAATTGCCCCTTAGTGTCCAAAGATGTGCTGGTTAGGTGGCTTGGCCATGCTAAATTGCCCCTTAGTGTCCAAAGATGTGCTGGTTAGGTGGCTTGGCCATGCTGAATTGCCCTTAGTGTCAGGGTGACTAGCAGGGTTACGGGGATAGGAGCTGTGTGTGTTTATGGTCGGTGCAAACTTGATGGACCGAATGGCCTCCTTCTGCACTGTAGGGATTCTATGATTCGATGATAACCTGCTGTCCACAAAGTTACCATGATGTTTCCTGCGGAAGTGGTGCCAGAGGATGATCAGCAGTGGGGGAAACCTTTACCTCCCACATGACGCGGAAACCACTGTGCGCACACTGCAATCTTCAGCCGGCTTCCTGCAACCACAAAGGAAGCTGGATGCTGGTCATTGCCGCATGCCGTCAACAATAAACATCGGCAGTGAGTGCATTGTCTTCTCACCGCGGGGACGCTCTCCTTCGTCTTCAGCGGATTCCCGGCAGACCGGGCAGCGAAAGAAGAAGTCAAAGTTGCACCAATACCATCTTTGATTTGATTTGATTTATTATTGTCACATGTATTAGCATACAGTGAAAAGTACTGTTTCTTGCGTGTTATTCAGGCAAAACATACCGTTCATAGAGAAGGAAAGGAGAGAGTGCAGAATGTAGTGTCACAGTCATAGCGAGGGTGTAGAGAAAGATCAACTTAACTTTTTCAGATAAAGCTCGGCACAACATCGTGGGCCGAAGGGCCTGTTCTGTGCTGTACTGTTCTATGTTCTATGTTCTATGTTAATGCGAGGTAGGTCCATTCAAAAGTCTGATGGCAGCAGGGAAGAAGCTGTTCTTGAGTCAGTTGGTGACCTCAGACTTTTGTATCTTTTTCCTGACGAAAGAAGGTGGAAGAGGGAATGTCCGGGGTGCGTGAGGTCCTTGATTATGCTGGCTGCTTTTCCGAGGCAGCGGGAGGTGTTGACAGAGTCACTGGATGGGAGGGTGGTTTGCGTGATGGATTGGGCTTCATTCATGACCCTTTGTAATTTCTTGCGGTCTTGGGCAGAGCAGGAGCCATACCAAGCTGTGATACAACCAGAAAGAATGCTTTCTATGGTGCATCTGTAAAAGTTGGTGAGAGTCGTAGCTGACATGCCGAATTTCCTTAGTCTTCTGAGAAAGTAGAGGCTTTGGTTGTCCATCCCGCAAGAAATAATCGCGAGTGACACAGTGACCAATGATCAACAAGACAACTGAGCTGAACGGGCACTGTTCAACATAATCCTTTGGAAGAAAAGAATAAAAATATTTCCAAACGCCAATCCAACCTCTAATCCAACAACAGGTACCAGAGCCTGCCACCGTCCTGACAGAATGGTGAACAGGATGGGTTTATAAACAGCTCCAGGCCACTTAAACCTCTAACTTCAAGGACTTGAAAGGGCTGGGGAGAGGGGTAGCGAGAATTTTGTTATTGTTACGATTGTATTAGCAATAATTTTGGACGAGCATTAAGCTTTTTTTAAAAGCAAACAGCTGCGGATGCTGGGATCTGAAACCAAGAGAGAAAACGCTGGAAAATCTCAGCAGGTCTGGCAGCGTCTGTAAGGAGAGAAAAGAGCTGACGTTTCAGATGACCTTTTGTCAAAGCTGTTAAGCTGTTTTTTTATTTATTAGTGTCACAAGTAGGCTTACATTAACAATGCAATGAAGTTACTGTGAAAATCCCCTAGTCACCACATTCAGTACCTGTTCGGGTAACACTGAGGGAGAATTTAGCGTGGCCAATGCACCCTAACCAGCACATCTTTCAGAATGTGGGAGGAAACCGGAGCACCCGGAGGAAACCCACGCAGACACGGGGAGAATGTGCAAACTCCTCATAGACAGTGACCCAAGGCTGGAATTGAACCTGGGTCCCTGGCGCTGTGAGGCAGCAGTGCTAACCCACTGTGCCACCATGCCAACCCACTGTGCCACCGTCCTTGGATAAGACCACGGATGGAGACATCTCCATACCTGAATCCTTTACTGTATACATGTAAATAGTTACAAGTAGTTCGTAAAAACTTGTTATCGACATACAGGCGATGACAAAGACTTCTTTAACAGATATATTCTGCAGCCAACATAATCCCAACAAGAAACTGTATCTATAACCACACTTACATATATTTAACTGGTACCTGATGCCGATAACCTACAATTTCCCATTAGTCGGAGAGGCTAGGATCCGAGGGCACAGCCTCAGAGTAAAGGGACAACCCTTTAGAACTGAGACAAGGAGGAATTTCTTCAGCCAGAGGGTGGTGAATCTGTGGAATTCATTGCCACAGAAGGCTGTGGAAGCCAGGTCACTGAGTGTCTTTAAGACAGAGATAGATAGGTTCTTGATTGGTAAGGGGATCAAAGCTTACCGGGATGAGGTGGGAGAATGAGGTTGAGAAAATGTCAGCCATGATTGAATGGCGGAGCAGACTCGATGGGCCGAATGGCCTAATTCTGCTCCTATATCTCATGGTCTTCTGGATTACCCGGACCAGGAATTTCCCTGGTACTGCCCAGTCTTTATACCTCAGTTACCACACTAAACGCTGCGGTTGCCACTTCCATTCTTTCGCATCTCATTCAGCCTGAGTTGTGAATGGGATGAGGAACCAACAAGAAACAATGAGAGTTGAGAGTGAAGCAATCATCACATCCAAGTAGCATTACTCTATGCACAAATCACTGAAACGCCTCAATTACATTCCAATCTGTAGCTCATTTCCAGGTATCTATTATTCTATTTATAAACCATTTGAACACCTCAATTAGATTCCAGCCTTAAACACAATCTCTGGACATCCGTTATTTTATATATAAGCTCCAAACCCCTCAATTAAATTCTAGTCGCTGGCCTGTTATTCCAGATTAAAACAACTAAACCTCCTGACTAGTTTCCAGTCTGTAATTCACCCCAGGTAGCCATTATTCTATATATAATCACAGCTCAAACCAACCACCACCTGCCCATAATCTTTCCTGAACCCTCGGTCAGATTCCAGTCTGTAACTCACTCCCGGGTATCTGTTATTCTATATATAAACCCCCCCGAACCCCTCGATTAGATTCCAGTCTGTCACTCACGCCCGGCTATCTGTTATTCTATATATAAACCCCCCCGAACCCCTCGATTAGATTCCAGACTGTAACTCACTCCCAGGTATCTGTTATTCTATATATAAACCACCCTGAACCCCTCGATTAGATTCCAGTTTGTAACTCAATCCCAGGTATCTGTTATTCTATATATAAACCACCCCAAACCCCTCGATTAGATTCCAGTCTGTAACTCACTCCCAGGTATCTGTTATTCTATATATAAACCACCCCGAACCCCTCGATTAGATTCCAGTCTGTCACTCACGCCCGGGTATCTGTTATTCTATATATAAACCATCCCAAACCCCTCGATTAGATTCCAGACTGTAACTCACTCCCGGCTATCTGTTATTCTATATATAAATCACCCCGAACCCCTCAATTAGATTCCAGTCTGGAACTCACTCCTGGGTAGCTGTTATTCTATATTTAAATCACCTCGAACCCCTCGATTCGATTTCAGTCTGTAACTCACACCCGCGTATCTGTTATTCTATATATCATAGAAATCATAGAAACCCTACAGTACAGAAAGAGGCCATTCGGCCCATCGAGTCTGCACCGACCACAATCCCACCCAGGCCCTACCCCCACATCCCTACATATTTACCCACTAATCCCTCTAACCTACGCATCTCAGGACACTAAGGGCAATTTTTAGCATGGCCAATCAACCTAACCCGCACATCTTTGGACTGTGGGAGGAAACCGGAGCACCCGGAGGAAACCCACGCAGACACAAGGAGAATGTGCAAACTCCACACAGACAGTGACCCAAGCCGGGAATCGAACCCAGGTCCCTGGAGCTGTGAAGCAGCAGTGCTAACCACTGTGCTACCGTGCCGCCCCTATATAAACCACCCTGAACCTCTCGATTAGATTCCAGTCTGTAACTCACTCCCGGGTATCTGTTATTCTCTATATAAACCTCTCCGAACCCCTCGATTAGATTCCAGTGTGTAACTCACTCCCGGGTATCTGTATTCTATACATAAACCACCCCAAACCCCTCGATTAGATTCCAGTGTGTAACTCACTCCCGGGTATCTGATATTCTATATATAAACCACACCGAACCCCTCGATTAGATTCCAGACTGTAACTCACTCCTGGGGATCTGTTATTCTATATATAAACCACACCGAACCCCTCGATTAGATTCCAGTGTGTAACTCACTCCCGGGTATCTGTTATTCTATATATAAACCACCCCAAACCCCTCGATTAGATTCCAGTCTGTAACTCACTCCCGGGTATCTGTTATTCTATATATAAACCACCCCAAACCCCTCGATTAGATTCCAGTCTGTAACTCACTCCCGGGTATCTGTTATTCTATATATAAACCACCCCGAACCCCTCGATTAGATTCCAGTCTGTAACTCACTCCCGGGTATCTGTTATTCTATATATAAACCACCCCGAACCCCTCGATTAGATTCCAGTCTGTAACTCACTCCCGGGTATCTGTTATTCTATATATAAACCACCCCGAACCCCTCAATTAGATTCCAGTCTGGAACTCACTCCTGGGTAGCTGTTATTCTATATTTAAATCACCTCGAACCCCTCGATTCGATTTCAGTCTGTAACTCACACCCGCGTATCTGTTATTCTATATATCATAGAAATCATAGAAACCCTACAGTACAGAAAGAGGCCATTCGGCCCATCGAGTCTGCACCGACCACAATCCCACCCAGGCCCTACCCCCACATCCCTACATATTTACCCACTAATCCCTCTAACCTACGCATCTCAGGACACTAAGGGCAATTTTAGCATGGCCAATCAACCTAACCCGCACATCTTTGGACTGTGGGAGGAAACCGGAGCACCTGGAGGAAACCCACACAGACACAAGGAGAATGTGCAAACTCCACACAGACAGTGACCCAAGCCGGGAATCGAACCCAGGTCCCTGGAGCTGTGAAGCAGCAGTGCTAACCACTGTGCTACCGTGCCGCCCCTATATTAACCACCCTGAACCTCTCGATTAGATTCCAGTCTGTAACTCACTCCCGGGTATCTGTTATTCTCTATATAAACCTCTCCGAACCCCTCGATTAGATTCCAGTCTGTAACTCACTCCCGGGTATCTGTATTCTATACATAAACCACCCCAAACCCCTCGATTAGATTCCAGTGTGTAACTCACTCCCGGGTATCTGTTATTCTATATATAAACCACACCGAACCCCTCGATTAGATTCCAGACTGTAACTCACTCCTGGGGATCTGTTATTCTGTATATAAACCACACCGAACCCCTCGATTAGATTCCAGTGTGTAACTCACTCCCGGGTATCTGTTATTCTATATATAAACCACACCGAACCCCTCGATTAGATTCCAGTGTGTAACTCACTCCCGGGTGCCTGTTATTCTATATATAAACCACCCCAAACCCCTCGATTAGATTCCAGTCTGTAACTCACTCCCAGGTATCTGTATTCTATATATAAACCACCCCGAACCCCTCGATTAGATTCCAGTCTGTAACTCACTCCCAGGTATCTGTATTCTATATATAAACCACCCCGAACCCCTCGATTAGATTCCAGACTGTAACTCACTCCTGGGTATCTGTTATTCTATATATAAACCACACCGAACCCCTCGATTAGATTCCAGTGTGTAACTCACTCCCGGGTATCTGTTATTCTATATATAAACCACACCGAACCCCTCGATTAGATTCCAGACTGTAACTCACTCCTGGGGATCTGTTATTCTATATATAAACCACACCGAACCCCTCGATTAGATTCCAGTCTGTAACTCACTCCCGGGTATCTGTTATTCTATATATAAACCACACCGAACCCCTCGATTAGATTCCAGTGTGTAACTCACTCCCGGGTATCTGTTATTCTATATATAAACCACCCCAAACCCCTCGATTAGATTCCAGTCTGTAACTCACTCCCGGGTATCTGTTATTCTATATATAAACCACACCGAACCCCTCGATTAGATTCCAGTCTGTAACTCACTCCCGGGTATCTGATATTCTATATATAAACCACACCGAACCCCTCGATTAGATTCCAGTCTGTAACTCACTCCCGGGTATCTGTTATTCTATATATAAACCACACCGAACCCCTCGATTAGATTCCAGTGTGTAACTCACGCCCGGGTATCTGTTATTCTATATATAAACCACCCCGAACCCCTCAATTAGATTCCAGTCTGTAACTCATTCCCGGGTACCTGTTATTCTATATATAAACCACCCCGAACCCCTCGATTAGATTCCAGTCTGTAACTCACTCCCGGGTATCTGTTATTCTATATATAAACCACCCCGAACCCCTCGATTAGATTCCAGACTGTAACTCACTCCCGGGTATCTGATATTCTATATATAAACCACACCGAACCCCTCGATTAGATTCCAGTCTGTAACTCACTCCCGGGTATCTGTATTCTATATATAAAACACCCCGAACCCCTCGATTAGATTCCAGTCTGTAACTCACTCCCGGGTATCTGTTATTCTATATATAAACCACCCCGAACCCCTCGATTCGATTCCAGGCTGTAACTCACTCCCGGGTATCTGTTATTCTATATATAAACCACCCCAAACCCCTCGATTAGATTCCAGACTGTAACTCACTCCTGGGTATCTGTTATTCTATATATAAACCTGATTACCATGGTGGAAAGACACTGTCTCCTACAGTAGCCATACACAGCTCATAATTACACTCCTGTATACATTGTGTACCTCTGACAAATGCACTGATCTCTCACCCAGCCAACATCATGGAGCTGGTATCTGCATTTGGCTGACAGACTGCGTGAATTGTTTACTTGCTCGGAAGATCAGAAACCGAATGCAGTCCAAGCACAGACCAGGCAAAGAGGAACAAATCAGAACACAATCGCCTCTCTGATATGAGCAAGGAGGGTGGGGGTGGGGATGTTAGCAGCAGGTAATATGCTCACTCTGAATGACAAAGGCCCCCCCCTGCTGGTTATACTACTCAGTGCATTGAGTCACTGAGACCCGCATTCCTCCTCGGAACAGGAGGAGGCCATTCAGGCTCTCCGGCTTGTGCTGGAATGCTGTTCGATCAGGCTGCTCTGTATCTCAGCTCTGTCTCAATCCCTGATACCCTTAACTCTATCTACGTCAGCATTGAAAATGCGAATTGAATCCCAGCCTTTCTCGGGAATAGACTTTCATATTTTTTAGTGACAGGAAGTGCTCCTTGATAGGATGGTTTTCGCTGGAGTTCAGACGAATGAGGGGGGATCTCATAGAGACTTATAAAATTCTAACAGGGCTAGACGGGGTAGATGCAGGGAGGATGTTCCCGATGGTGGGGGAGTCCAGAACCAGGGGTCACAGTCTGAGGATTCGGGGTAGTCCATTTAGGACGGAGATGAGGAGACATTTCTTCACCCAAAGAGTGGTGAGCCTGTGGAATTCATTACCACAGGAAGTAGTTGATGCCAAAACATTGAATGTATTCAAGAGGCGGCTGGATATAGCACTTGGGGCGAATGGGATCAAAGGTTATGTGGGCGGAAAGGTGGCACAATGGTTAGTGCTACTGCCTCACAGCGCCAGGGACCCGGGTTCGATTCCCGGCTTGGGTCACTGTGCGTGTGGAATTTGCACATTCTCCCCGTGTCTGCGTGGGTTTCCTCCGGGTGCTCTAGTTTCCTCCCACAGTCCAAAGATGTGCGGGTTAGGTTGATTGGCCATGCTAAAATTGCCCCTTAGTGTCAGGGGGACTAGCAGGGTAAATATGTGGTGTTACATGGATAGGGTGGATTTGTTGCCAGTGCAGGCTTGACGGGCTGAATGGCCTCCTGCTTTACTGTCGATTCCATGATTCTATAAGAAAGCAGGATTAGGCTATTGAGTTGGACGATCAGCCATGATCGTGATGAATGGCGGAGCAGGCTCAAAGGGCCGAATGGCCTCCTCCTGCTTCTATCTTCTATGTTTCTACATCTGTCCTCAAGTGAACTAGCTTGAATCAAGAATGCAACATGGGAATGTGGGACTGACTGGATAACTCCTCCTACAAGCACAATGAGATGAATGGCCTCTTTCTGTTCTGTCATATTCATAAACAGCCTCCCATATGAGGAAATGCCATAGAATCCTGACAGTGCAGAGGGAGGCCGTTTGGCCCATCGAGCCTGCACTGAGTCGCTGAAGAAGCTTTTCACCCAGCCCGTCCCCTCCACCGCATTCCCCCTAACCCCGCGCATTTACCATGACCAATCCATCTAACCCGCACATCTTTGGACACTCAGGGGCAATTTAGCATGGCCAATCCACCTAACCTGCACATCTTTGGACACTCGGGCAATTTAACATGGCCAATCCACTTAACCTGCACATCGTTGGACACTAAGGGACAATTTAGCATGACCAGTCCACCTAACTTACACATCTTTGAGCTGTGGGAAGAAACCGGAGCACCCGGAGGAAACCCATGCAGACACGTGGAGAACGTGTAGACTCCACACAGTCACCTGGGTCCCTGGTGCTGTGAGGCAGCAGTGCTAACCGCTGTACCATCGTGCCTCCCATACATGGAGATTCCCACCTTCATTCAGCCGCCCAGGGGAATCAAATGTGTTTGAATTGCATGCACAATGTCAACAACTCCCCTTTCAATGAAGCCTGTACAAAGTCTCACCAGAGCTGGATTTTCAGTTCTGAGGTATATACCTGACAGGAAACAACAATATAGAACATAGAACATAGAACATAGAACATAGAATATTGTTAACAGTGATGGCTACACGGGGCTGTGATGCCAAAGGGAATTTCTTCTTCATTGTTCTTTCCTGGCCTATTTTCCCCTGATGTCTTTTTACTTTCACCCTACTTCCCTGTCCCTCTTTCTCTCTTCACAGCCAGCTTGGCTTGTCATGTTACTGGAGACAGCTATGGAGGCTGGACTATCCCAGAATCCATTGGGTCAACGAAACCCCCCTATTAAAATCACAGGCTCTGTAATTCTTATGGAAGTTTCTGGCTGGGGACAGCCTCATCCCCATCGCGTTCTCTGACCTTGCTGTCCCTGACAGAAAGAGTAACGCCGGCAGTTATCGGAGTTGTCCACGGCTACTGGAGATGACAATCCTCAAACTGGAGATGTGAGAGGACCCAATCCCAAGTGAAGTTTCTCTTGATTCGGGAGAGCCACTTGCCTTGAGTGTTTATGTTCAATTCCAAAAAGAAGGGAGAGTTTTTTTTATTCATTCGTGGGACATGGGTGTTGCTGGCTGGCCAGCATCTATTGCCCATCCCTTGAGAAGGTGGTGGTGAGCTGCCTTCTTGAATCGCTGCAGTCCATGTTCTGTGGTTGACCCACAATGCCGTTAGGGAGGGAATACCAGGATTTTGACCCAGCGACTGCGAAAGAACGGCTGATATATTTCCAAGTCAGGATGGTGAGTGGCTTGGAGGGGAACTTGTAGGTGGTGGTGTTTCCATGTATCTGCAGCCCTTGGCCTTCTAGATGGAAGAGGTCATGGGTTTGGAAGGTGTTGTCTAAGGATCTTTGGTGAATTGCTGCAGTGCATCTTGTAGATGGTACACACTGCTGCTACTGAGCGTCGGTGGTGGAGGGAGTGGGTGTTTGTGTATGTGGTGCCAATCAAGCGGGGCTGCTTTGTCCTGGATGGTGTTGAGCTTCTTGAGTGTTGTTGGAGCTGCACCCATCCAGGCAAGTGGGGAGTATTCCATCACACTCCTGACTTGTGCTTTTGGGGGCAGGCTTTGGGGAGTCAGGAGGTGAGTTACTCGCCGCAGTATTCCTAGCCTCTGACCTGTGTTTATGTGGTGAGTCCAGTTGAGTTTCTGGTCAATGGTAACCCTTGCATTTCTATTGTGCCTTTCACGACCAACAGCTGTCCCGAGGTGTTTTGCAGCCAATTAAGCAATTTTGAAGAGTAGTCACTGATGTAATGTAAGAAACGTAGCAACCAATTCACACGCAGCAAGCTCCCACAGACTGCAATCCCACAGATAGTAAGGCCATAAGATATAGGAGCAGAATTAGGCCATTCGGCCCATCGAGTCTGCTCTGCCATTCAATCATGGCTGATAAGTTTCTCAACCCCATTCTCCCACCTTTTCCTCATAACCTTTGAACCCCTTACCAATCAAGAACCGATCTATCTCTGTCTTAAATACATCCAATGACCCGGCCTCCTCTGTGGCAATGAATTCCACCGATTTACCACCCTCTGGCTGAAGAAATTCCTCCTCATCTCGGTTCTAAAGGGCTGTCCCTTTACTCTGAGGCTGCGTCCTCGGATCCCAGTCTCTCCGACTAATGGAAACATCTTCCCCACGTCCACTCTATCCAGGCCTTTCAGTATTCTATAAGTTTCAATGAGGTCCCCCCTCATTACTCTAAACTCAATCGAGTACAGACTCAGTGTACTCAGAAGCTCCTCATACGTCAAGCTTTCCCGGGATAATTCTTGTGAACCTCTTCTGGACTCTCTCCAAGGCCAACACATCCTTCCTTACTACCAACGCAACTAGATCATCTGTTTTTGTGATGTTATTTGAGGGATAGGTATTGGCCGTCGCACTGGGGTCAACACCCCTAGACATCAATATAGTGCCATGGGATCTTTTATGTCTATCTGCAGTCACAGGTAGGGGGCCTGAGTTTAATATTTCTCTTGAAAGATGGTACCTCAGACAATGCGGCACTCCGTGGGTACTACACTGGATTTTTGTGCTCAAGTCCGAGAGCAGGACTTGAACCCATGACTTTCCGATTTAGACATGACAATGCAAGCTGCTGAGGTAGGGTTGATATTCCAGTGGGTGAGGGTAGATACTTGAAGGTGTTCATCATAGAATCATAGAATCCCTACAGTGCAGAAGGAGGCCATTCGGCCCATCGAGTCTGCACCGACCACAATCCCACCCCGTAACCCCACATATTTACTCTGCTAATCCTCTGACACTAGGGGCAATTTAGTGTGGCCAATCCACCTAACCCGCACATCTTTGGAGTGTGGGAGGAAACCGGAGCACCCGCAGGAAACCCGCGCAGACACGGGGAGAATGTGCAGACTCCACACAGACAGTGATCCAAGGCCGGAATTGAACCCGGGTTCCTGGCACTGTGAGGCAGCAGTGCTAACCACTGTGCCACTGTGTCCCCCGCCCCACCCCCTCTTCTCCATGTTCTGTGGGCAAGTGTGTTTTTTAAAAATTAATTTGTGGGACATGGGCGTCGCTGGCTGGGCCAGCATTTATTGCCCATTCCTAGTTGCCCTTGGAGGGCAGTTGAGAGTCAACCACATTGCTGTGGATCTGGAGTCACATGTAGGCCAGACCAGGTAAGGACGGCAGATTTCCTTCCCGAAAGGACATTAGTGAACCAGATGGGTTTTTACTGCAATCGACAATGGTTTTACGGTCATCAGTAGATTCTTAATTCCAGATAGTTTTTATTGAATTCAAATTCCACCATCTGCCGTGGCGGGATTCGAACCCGGGTCCCCAGAACATTAGCTGAGTTTCTGGATTAATAGTCTAGCGATAATAGCACTAGGCCATCGCCTCACCTTCAGGGTGTGCATTTGATTGTGTCTATGAATCAAGACATGGTGGGCACTTCCATCCTCCACCACCGTGACTCCTCCCTGGGACCTCTCTGAGTTAGGTTAACAAATCCCTCTGGAGTTCGGCCAGTTTTCCTGCTCCGTGACTGGTGGGAACGCTTCGAATGCAGCAGAGAGGACTATTTCCCACCCACTGCACCAACCAACCCCCCAGGAAGCAACCGTGTCAACTCAGCAAAGCTGCGGCAGGGGAGGGGACGTGACAAAGTGTTCCGGCTCTTCCCTGTCTCCCAGCTGCCCCCCAACACCTCAGGAGAAACACTTCAGGATCTACTCGAAGTTGACCCCTAATGGGATAGAGTGGTAGGTGCTGCACTCAGTACAAACTAGACCTTGTCAAAATAATGGAAGGACGTACATTTCCACAGGCAACCCAACGATCTTCACAGGCAATGAAGTATTTTTGCAGTATAGTCACTGTTGTAATGGAGAAAATGTGGCAGCCATCAACAACAATGAGAATTAATGACCTGGGAATCTGCTCTGGGAATGAGTTGAGGGATAACCAATGGTACGTGACTTTTTACATTCACTCGAGGGGACATATTGGGCTTGGTGTCTCTCAAAAGATGGTACCTCCGACAGTGCGGCACTCCCTCAGTACTGACCCTCCGACAGTGCGGCACTCCCTCAGTACTGACACTCCGACAGTGCGGCACTCCCTCGGTACTGACCCTCTGACAGTGCGGCACTCCCTCAGCATTGACTCTCTGACAGTGCGGCACTCCCTCAGTACTGACCCTCTGACAGTGCGGCACTCCCTCAGCATTGACTCTCTGACAGTGCGGCACTCCCTCAGTACTGACCCTCTGACAGTGCGGCACTCCCTCAGGGCTGACCCTCTGACAGTGCGGCACTCCCTCAGTACTGACCCTCTGACAGTGCGGCACTCCCTCAGTACTGACCCTCTGACAGTGCGGCACTCCCTCAGTACTGACCCTCTGACAGTGCGGCACTCCCTCAGTACTGACCCTCTGACAGTGCGGCACTCCCTCAGTACTGACCCTCTGACAGTGCGGCACTCCCTCAGTACTGACCCTCTGACAGTGCGGCACTCCCTCAGTACTGAACCTCTGACAGTGCGGCACTCCCTCAGTACTGACCCTCTGACAGTGCGGCACTCCCTCAGTGCTGATCCTCTGACAGTGCGGCACTCCCTCAGTACTGACCATCTGACAGTGCGGCACTACCTCAGTACTGACCCTCTGTGACAGTGTGGCACTCCCTTACTGCTGATCCCCTGACAGTGTGGCACTCCCTCAGTGCTGATCCCCTGACAGTGCGGCCCTCCCTCAGTGCTGATCCCCTGACAGTGCGGCACTCCCTCAGTGCTGACCCTCTGACAGTGCGGCACTCCCTCAGTACTGACCCTCTGACAGTGCAGCACTCCCTCAGTACTGACCCTCTGACAGTGCGGCAGTCCCTCAGTACTGACCCTCTGACAGTGCGGCACTCCCTCAGTACTGACCCTCTGACAGTGCGGCACTCCCTCAGTACTGACTCTCTGACAGTGCGGCACTCCCTCAGTACTGACCCTCTGACAGTGCGGCAGTCCCTCAGTACTGACCCTCTGACAGTGCGGCACTCCCTCAGTACTGACCCTCTGACAGTGCGGCACTCCCTCAGTACTGACCCTCTGACAGTGCGGCACTCCCTCAGTACTGACCCTCTGACAGTGCGGCGCTCCCTCAGTACTGAACCTCTGACAGTGCGGCACTCCCTCAGTACTGACCCTCTGACAGTGCGGCACTCCCTCAGTGCTGATCCTCTGACAGTGCGGCACTCCCTCAGTACTGACCATCTGACAGTGCGGCACTACCTCAGTACTGACCCTCTGTGACAGTGTGGCACTCCCTTAGTGCTGATCCCCTGACAGTGCGGCCCTCCCTCAGTGCTGATCCCCTGACAGTGCGGCCCTCCCTCAGTGCTGATCCCCTGACAGTGCGGCACTCCCTCAGTGCTGACCCTCTGACAGTGCGGCACTCCCTCAGTACTGACCCTCTGACAGTGCAGCACTCCCTCAGTACTGACCCTCTGACAGTGCGGCACTACCTCAGTGCTGATCCTCTGACAGTGCGGCACTCCCTCAGTACTGACCCTCTGACAGTGCGGCACTCCCTCAGTGCTGATCCTCTGACAGTGCGGCACTCCCTCAGTACTGACCATCTGACAGTGCGGCACTACCTCAGTACTGACCCTCTGTGACAGTGCGGCACTCCCTTAGTGCTGATCCCCTGACAGTGCGGCACTCCCTCAGTGCTGATCCCCTCACAGTGCGGCCCTCCCTCAGTGCTGATCCCCTGACAGTGCGGCACTCCCTCAGTGCTGACCCTCTGACAGTGCGGCACTCCCTCAGTACTGACCCTCTGACATTGCAGCACTCCCTCAGTACTGACCCTCTGACAGTGCGGCACTACCTCAGTGCTGATCCTCTGACAGTGCGGCACTCCCTCAGCACTGACCCTCTGACAGTGCGGCACTCCCTCAGTACTGACCCTCTGACAGTGCAGCACTCCCTCAGTACTGACCCTCTGACAGTGCGGCACTACCTCAGTGCTGATCCTCTGACAGTGCGGCACTCCCTCAGTACTGACCCTCTGACAGTGCGGCACCCGATCAGTACAGACCCTCTGAGTGCGGCACTCCCTCAGTACTGCCCCTCTGACAGTGCAGCACTCCTCAGTACTGCGCTGGAAGTGTCAGAGTGTGCTATACCTGTCCTGGGAGTGTTTGACGAGGACAGTGTAGAGGGAGCTTTACTCTGTATCTAACCCTGTGCTGTACCTGTCCTGGGAGTGTTTGATGGGGACAGTGTAGAGGGAGCTTTACTCTGTATCTAACCCTGTGCTGTACCTGTCCTGGGAGTGTTTGATGGGGACAGTGTAGAGGGAGCTTTACTCTGTATCTAACCCCGTGTTGTACCTGTCCTGGGAGTGTTTGATGGGGACAGTGTAGAGGGAGCTTTACTCTCTATCTAACCCCGTGCTGTACCTGTCCTGGGAGTGTTTGATGGGGACAGTGTAGAGGGAGCTTTACTCTGTATCTAACCCCGTGCTGTACCTGTCCTGGGAGTGTTTGATGGGGACAGTGTAGAGGGAGCTTTACTCTGTATCTAACCCCGTGCTGTACCTGTCCTGGGAGTGTTTGATGGGAGACAGTGTAGTGGGAGCTTTACTCTGTATCTAACCCCGTGCTGTATCTGTCCTGGGAGTGTTTGATGGGGACAGTGTAGAGGGAGCTTTACTCTGTATCTAACCCCGTGCTGTACCTGTCCTGGGAGTGTTTGATGGGGACAGTGTAGAGGGAGCTTTACTCTGTATCTAACCCCGTGCTGTACCTGTCCTGGGAGAGATGAATTCCTTATACTGGGTCTAACAAGACTGCAGTATTTAAAGATATGATTTCAATGGGACCTTATCATTCTCCCGACGAGACGTGGGGTCTCTTTAAGAGTGTGTACGTTCTTTGGCAAGGGCTCCTTGGACATGTAGCAAAGCTAACCTTCATACTCTCTCTCTCTCTCCTATGCTATCTCTGCTGCAGGATCGCGTCCCTCAGTGCAGTCTTACTACAGACTAGTAAGCACAGACTCTGCTTACCCTCCACACTGCACTCCCAGGAGCCACAACAGGCTGATCAGAGGCGAGCTGACGAAATACGGTGGTTTAAAGTCAGCTGGACCCAGGAATTCTGCAGCAACTGGGGAATGGGGAGTGGGAGGAGGGGAAGAGGGAGAGGAGAAGGGAGGGGAGGATGCAGAATCTAGCTCGGCCCTGGTTCAAAGACCACCAAGTAACCAACTGCAGTGCTGTGTGTCTGCAGTGCACATTAAAGGCAGCTCCCAGTGAACAGAAAATCATTTTTATGTTTATTGAATATTAATTGCCTTTTCTTTCTGCTGCAGGATTTTGGTTTGCGTGCGGCAAGGTTAGCACCAAGAGAATAACTGAGCGAGCACCATTAACCCCCTAACTGCTGGTGACCAGCACCGCAAACAAGATACATGGAGCATAGAATCCCGACAGTGCAGAAGGAGGCCATTCAGCCCATCGAGTCTGCACTGACAACAATCCCACCCAGGCCCTTTCCTCATAACCCCACATATTTACCCTGTTCGCCCCCCTGACACTAAGGGACAATTTAGCATGGCCAATCAACCCAACCCACATATCTTTGGACTGTGGGAGGAAACCGGAGCACCCGGAGGGAAACCCTCGCTGACACGGGGGAGAACGTGCAAACTCCACACAGACGGTGACCCAAGCCGGGAATCGAACCCGGGTCCCTGGCGCTGTGAGGCAGCAGTGCTCACCATTGTGTCAACATGCCGCCCAGAGCTTCCAGGGTGGGTAGTCAGAGGCTTTTTCCCAGGGTGGAAGTGTCAATTACTGGGGGGGCACAGGTTCAAGGTGAGAGAGGGGGGGTAAGTTTAAGGGAGATGTGCGGGGGAAGTTTTTCACGCAGAGAGTGGTGGGTGCCTGGAACCCGCTGCCAGAGGAGGTGGTGGAAGCAGGCACATTAGCAACATTTAAGAGGCATCTGGATAGGTGCATGAATAGGGAGGAAATAGAGAGATACGGACCGAGTAAGGGCAGAAGGTTTTTTTTAGTTTAGTTAGGGCATCATGATCGGCAATTGTACAGGTGAGGCCACAGCTGGAGTATTGTGCGCAGTTTTGGTGTCCTTATCTGAGGAAGGATGTCCTTGCTACAGAGGGAGTGCAGCGAAGGTTTACCAGGCTGATTCCTGGGATGGCAGGTCTGTCATATGAGGAGAGACTGAGTTAGTTAGGATTATATTCACTGGAGTTTAGAAGAGTGAGAGGGGATCTCATAGAAACTTATAAAATTCTAACAGGGTTAGACAGGGTAGATTCAGAAAGAATGTTCCCAATGGTGGGGGGAGTCCAGAACTAGGGGGTCATAGTTTGAGGATAAGGGGGAAACCTTTTAGGACTGAGGTGAGGAGAAATTTCTTCACCCAGAGGGTGGTGAATGTGTGGAATTCACTCCCACAGAAAGGAGTTGGGGCCAGAACGTTGTTTGATTTCCAGGAAGAAATTAAATATAGCTCTTCGGGCTAAAGGGATCAAGGGGCGGCATGGTGGCACAGTGGTTAGCACTGCTGCCTCACAGCGCCAGGGGCCCGGGTTGATTCCCACCTTGGGTCACTGTGGAGTTTGCACGTTCTCCCCCATGTCTGTGTGGGTTTCCTCCGGGTGCTCCGGTTTTGTCCCATAGTCCAAAAGACGTGCTGCTTAGGTGCATTGGCCATTGAATCATAGGATGCCTACAGTAGAGAAGTAGGCCATTCGGCCCATTGAGTCTGTACCAACCACAATCCCAGCCAGGCCCTATTCCTATAACTTTACATATTTACCCCGCTAACCCCCCTGACACTAGGGCCAATTTAGCATGGCCAATCCACCCTAACCTGCACATCTTTGGACTGTGGGAGGAAACCGGAGCACCCGGAGGAAACCCACGCAGACATGGGGAGAATGTGCAGACTCCGCACAGACAGTGACCCGAGGCCTGAATTGAACCCGGGTCCCTGGCGCTGAGAGGCTGCAGTGCTAACCACTGTGCCACCGCGCCGCCAAGCTAAATTCTCCTTCAGTGTACCCGAACAGGTGCCGGTGTGTGATGACTAGGGGAATTTCACAGAATAAAAGCAAATGACTGCGGAAGCTGGAATCTGAAACCAGAAGAGAAAATGCTGGAAAATCTCAGCGGGTCTGGCAGCATCTGTAAGGAGAGAAAAGAGCTGACGTTTCGAGTCCAGATGACCCTTTGTCAAAGCTGATTTTCACAGTAACTTCATTGCAATGTTAATGTAATCCGACTTGTGACACTTAATAAATAAACTCTTCCTCGTGTTTATCACTGGAGCGGTTCTTCCGCTACCCACCTGTACAGCCGAGGTGACTGAATCAGCTTCTCCCAGAATGCTCTTCTGCTGGATGCCTAACGGAATAGGAAAAAATATTTAAAAATTACGACAAAAAGTCAGGACTGTGAGGAGAAGACAAGTGTGCCGGAATAATTGCTTGGCTCTACCAAAGAGGCGGCACAGGTTTGATGGGCCGTATGGCCTCCTTCTTCACTGTGTAGCTCTGCGATTCTAGAATGGTCCTCGTAAATGGCACAAAACATTGAAAAAGGATTATTCACCTTTCTATTTTATTTTAAAGGTTGTACTTTTGTCCACTTTCGTCCCATAAGACCATAAGACATAGGAGCAGAATTAGGCCACTCGGCCCATCGAGTCTGCTCCGCTATTCAATCATGGCTGATATTTTTCTCATCCCCATTCTCCTGCCTTTTCCCCATAACCCCTGATCCCCTTATTAATCAAGAACCTATCTATCTCTGTCTTAAAGACACTCAATGAGCTGGTCTCCACAGCCTTCTGCGGCAAAGAGTTCCACAGATTCACTGTTCTCTGGCTGAAGAAATTCCTTCTCATCTCTGTTTTAAAGGGTCGTCCCTTTAGCCTGAGGTTGTGCCCTCTGGTTCTAGTTTTTCCTACTAGTGGAAACATCCTCTCCACGTCCACTCTATCCAGGCCTCGCAGTATCCTGTAAGTTTTAATAAGATCCCCCCTCATCCTTCTAAACTCCAACGAGTACAGACCCAGGATCCTCAACTGTTCCTCGTACGACAAGCTCTTCATTCCAGGGATCATTCTTGTGAACTTCCTCTGGATCCTTTCCAAGGCCAGCACATCCTTCCTTAGATATGGGGCCCAAAACTGCTCACAATACTCCGTAGAGGGTTATTGTTAGACCAGGACCATGGCTGACACTTGGTCATTCGCACTCAGATAGACACTGTTATTGCCCACAAACCCTCAGGGATCTCAGTGCTCACCTGACAGAACAAATCAGTCCGGGGGGTTAATCCCACATGATTACTCTCTCGAACACAGTCAATTCCAATACTTCCGGTCGCCTGTACAGAGATCAGTCAAACGAACAGCTTCTTGGCATGACTAAATATCAGGAGTAGACCCAAGTTATTGAATAAGGGGGTGGGGGAGAGGGTGGGGTGATGCCACCAGTGTGGAAGAGGCAGTGGGTGTGCGGTGGGGATGGGGCAGGAGTGGAGGCAGCAGAAGTGGGGAATTATGTAAGAATTGGAGCTTGCCACAAAGGGCATCGTGGGAGACTTTGATATTCATATAGACTAAACCAATCAGATTTATAAAGGTGGTTTGGAACAGTTTGTTTTTGGAACCAACAAAGGACAGCAATTATTTTAACCACTGTGCCACTGTGTGGGTGTCACAGCGGTTAGCACTGCTGCCTCACAGCGCCAGGGACCCGCGTTCGATTCCCGGCTTGGGTCACTGTCTGTGCGGAGTTTGCACATTCTCCCCGTGTCTGTGTGGGTTTCCTCCGGGTGCTCCGGTTTCCTCCCACAGTCTGAAAGGTGGTTAGGGTGCATTGGCCGTGCTAAATTCTCCCTCAGTGTACCCGATCAGGCGCTGGAGTGTGGCAACTGGGGGATTTTCACAGTAACTTCATTGCAGTGTTAATGTAAGCCTACTTGTGACAATAATAAATAAATAAGAATAATTAAGAAAATAAGCATCCACAGAGAGGAAAACCGAGTTAATGGTTCAGGACGGCAACTCTAAGCGTTATCGACTGACCTGCACAGAATTTCCAGCAGTTTCTGTTGTGTTCTGCCCTAACCCCACATATTTACCCCACTAACCCCCCTAACCTACACACCTTGGAACACTAAGGGGCAATTCAGCAAGGCCAATCCGCCTAACATACACATCTTTGAAATGTGGGAGGAAACGGGAGCACCGGAGGAAATCCACGTAGACATGGGGAGAACGTGCAAACTCCACACAGACAGTGACCCAAGCGGGAATTGAACCTGGGTCCCTGGTGCCATGAGGCAGCAGTGCAAAATGTGCCACTATGCCACCCTGACGGGGCATTGGTGAGGCTAATGGAGTACAGCGTGCCTCCTTGTTGAATACCTCTAAGGAGGGTGCTCCGGTTTCCTCCCACGCTCCAAAGATGTGCAGGTTAGGTGGATTGGCCATTCTAAATCCACCCAAGTGTCAGATGGATTAGCAGGGTAAATATGTGGGGTTATGGGAATAGGGCCTGGGTGGGATTGTGGTCGGTGCAGACTCAATGGGCCGAATGGCCTCCTTCTGTACTGTAGGGATTCAATGATTCAATGAAAGAGTCCAGAGGTGAGTTACTCACCGCAGAATTCCTAACCTCTGACCTGCTATTGTACCGCAGTATTTATATGGCTGGCCCAGTTTTGTTTCTGGTCAATGGTAACCCCCAGGATGTTGATAGCGGGGGAATTCAATGATGATAATGTCATGGAATGTCAAGGGGAGATGGTTAGGATCTCTCTTGTTGGAGAATTGGACACAATAGTTCAGGGGAGGACTAACCAGTCATTTTCAGAATAAATACTCTGCAGTAGTCAGTGTTTCAAACCCTCAGTTTGTGCTATCCAGCTCATTCCATTGGGTCAATGACCACTGCCAGCAGCAGTATCTGGGAGCTCACACATAATCAAGAGACGCAGGACATGAAGACCCACCCCCCCGTCTACAAGGCACAAGTCAGGAGTGTGATGGAATACTCCCCACTTGCCTGGATGGGTGCAGCTCCAACACTCAAGAAGCTCGACACCATCCAGGACAAAGCAGCCCCACTTGATTGGCACCCCATCCACAAACATTCACTCCCTCCATGACCGATGCCCAGTGGCAGCAGCATGTACCATCTATAAGGTGCACTCTTGCAGCCCACCAGAACTCCTTCAACAGCACCTTCCAATCCCATAAGCTCTACCACATAGAAGGACGTGGGGGGAAGGCCCCACCATGTGAAAATTGTCCTGCAAGACAACACAATCCTGACAGGGAAATATATCACCGTTCCTTCACTGTTACGGGGTCAAAAACTAAAACACAATATCAAACACTGCCAGGACAGGTACAACACAGGGTTAGATACAGAGTAAAGCTCCCTCTCCACTGTCCCCCATCAAACACTCCCAGGACAGGTATAGCACGGGTATGGATACAGAGTAAAGCTCCCTCTACACTGTCCCCATCAAACACTCCCAGGACAGGTCCAGCACGGGGTTAGATACAGAGTAAAGCTCCCTCTACACTGTCCCCATCAAACACTCCCAGGACAGGGACAGCACGGGGTTAGATACAGAGTAAAACTCCCTCTCCACTGTCCCCCATCAAACACTCCCAGGACAGGTATAGCACGGGGCTAGATACAGAGTAAAGCTCCCACTACACTGTCCCCATCAAACACTCCCAGGACAGGTACAGCACGGGATTAGATACAGAGTAAAGCTCCCTCTACACTGTCCCCATCAAACACTCCCAGGACAGGTACAGCACGGGGTTAGGTACAGAGTAAAGCTCCCTCTACACTGTCCCCCATCAAACACTCCCAGGACAGGTGCAGCACGGGGTAGATACAGAGTAAAGCTCCCTCCACACTGTCCCCATCAAACACTCCCAGGACAGGTACTACACGGGGTTAGATACAGAGTAAAGCTCCCTCTACACTGTCCCCATCAAACACTCCCAGGACAGGTACAGCACGGGTTCGATACAGAGTAAAGTTCCCTCTATTCTGTCCCCATCAAACACTCCCAGGACAGGTACAGCGCGGGGTTAGATACACAGTAAAGCTCCCTCTACAATGTCCCCCATCAAACACTCCCAGCGCCAGATAAATGCATCTTATTTCTCTCAACCTGTAAGCAAAAATGAAAAGACACTTAGACATAAAGGGAATGTAAATTCAATCAGGGGACCTGTGTTCATATATTGGTTTCCATCCGTGCCTGCCAACCACCGCCCCTCACCCCCCCCTCGCCACCCTCCACTCCTTCCGCAACTGACTCCCAGCACGGCTGTTTCTGGGATCTGGGCCCTCAGCAGTCTCCAAAACGCTGACACCAATCGCTATCCAACAAAGGCGCAAATAAATCATTAATAATCAAACGATTGAATCTTCTGGCTTTTCTCCAAATGTTTTTTTTTTCTCCCCTTCATCTTTGCAAGCCTGCCGCAGGCTACAGTTTTATAACTGGCAGAAGTTAGTGAAGTTAGAATGTTCAGGTCGGAATCCTCAAGTGGGTTTTGCGTCAGCCTGGATAGTGGCCAAAAGACAGTGATTGGGGTAGGATGGCATTGGTGGGAGGTGTGGGGGAAGGGTGTGGGTGTGTAGAGATGCTTTATAACGGGCCCTCAAACCTCGGGAGGGTGCCACTTTCAAAGTGAGTTCCTGCCGCGCGTGGTGTGCAATCGTCCAATTCCCCAGGCATTCGATTGACTGATCTATGCTCACGGTGCTTGCTTGGTTATGCCTGGGTGTGGACTCCGAGCAAAGTAAGCAGGCTGCAGGAAGAGTTGGAATTCGGATCTCGAAACGTGGAGTAGAATTAAAAACCTGCTACACCCAGAGAGACTGGTGTCATCTCTGCGAGTCTCTGAGATATAGAATATACATTAACAATATACATTAACGATTTGGAGGAAGGAACTGAAGGCACTGTTGCTAAGTTTGCAGATGATACAAAGATATGTAGAGGGACAGGTAGTATTGAGGAAGCAGGGGGGCTGCAGAAGGACTTGGTCAGGTTCGGAGAGTGGGCAAAGAAGTGGCAGATAGAATACAAGGTGAAAAAGTGTGAGGCATAGATAATTTTCTAAATAGGAAAATGCTTAGGAAATCAGAAACACAAAGGGACTTGGGAGTCATTGTTCAAGATTCTCTTAAGGTTAACAAAGAACAAAGAACAAGGAAAATTACAGCACAGGAACAGGCCCTTCAGCCCTCCAAGCCTGCACCGACCATGCTGCCCGACTGAACTGAAACCCCCTACCCTACCGGGGACCGTATCCCTCTATTCCCATCCTATTCATGTATTTGTCAAGACGCCCCTTAACATGCAGGTTCAATCAGGAGTTAGGAAGGCAAATGCAATGTTAACATTCATGTCGAGAGGGCTAGAATACAAGAGCAGGGATTGTACTTCTGAGGCTGTATAAGGCTCTAGTGAGACCCCATTTGGAGTATTGTGAGCAGCTTTGGGCTCCATATCTAAGGAAGGATGTGTTGGCCTTGGAAAGGATCTGGAGGAAGTTCACAAGAATGACCCTTGGAATGAAGAGCTTGTCGTATGAGGAATGGTTGAGGACTCTGGGTCTGTACTCGTTGGAGTTTAGAAGGATGAGGATGGATCTTATTGAAACTTACAGGATACGGCGAGGCCTGGATAGAGTGGACGTGGAGAGGATGTTTCCACTAGTTGGAAAAACTAGAACCAGAGGGCACAACCTCAGATTAAAGGGACAATCCTTTAAAACAGAGATGAGGAGGAATTTCTTCAGCCAGAGAGTGGTGAATCTGTGGAACTCTTTGCCGCAGAAGGCTGTGGAGGCCAGGTCATTGAGTGTCTTTAAGACAGAGTGATGCACTATCAACACCCAGAGACGGAATCTGGAATAATAGGCTTTTATTAACTATAAAAGGGAACTAACTCTACAGTAAACTCTAACCGAGGGACCGGACCAGAATGAGGCGAAGGGGAGGAGCAGCCACCTTTATACCCCAGTGAACAGGGGAGGAGCCTCAGGCAGCACCGGTAGGGGTGTGTCCAGTCATCAGAACACAACAGTGGTTATCAGAACATAACAGTGGTTTACCACACAGAGATAGATAGGTTCTTGATTAATAAGGGGATCAGAGGTTATGGCGAAAAGGCAGGAGAATGGGGATGAGAAAAATATCAGCCATGATTGAATGGCGGAGCAGACTCGATGGGCCGAGTGGCCTAATTTTGCTCCAAGGTCTTATGGTCTTATGGTTTAATTGACAACACCCAGATTTCCTGGACAGTGTTACGGATTCAGAAGACATGGTTTTACCTGTGCTGCACCCACAGTGGTTTAGATTATTTCTCAATGTCCAAGCACCGCAAATTACAAAATCAGGAAGAAAGAATTTGGCAGGAATTTTCCAACCATTCAGGCCAGTCAGTATTAGTCAGCGTTCAAAACCCTCAGTTTGTGCTATCCAGCTCATTCCATTGGGCTCAGTGACCACTGCCAGCTGCAGTGTCTGGGAGCTCACACATAATCAATAGGCGCAGGTCGTGATGACCCCCCCAAAGCCTGTCCACCATCTACAAGGCACAAGTCAGGAGTGTGATGGAATACTCTCCACTTGCCTGGATGAGTGCAACTCCAACACTCACGAAGCTCCACATCATCCAGGGCCCGGGTTCCATTACCGGCTTGGGTCACTGTCTGTGCAGAGTCTGCACGTTCTCCCCTAGGGTTTCCTCTGGGTACTGCTGTTTCACAAACAGTGACCCAAGCCGGGAATCAAACCCGGGTCCCTGGCGCTGTGAGGGAGCAGTGCTAACCATTGTCCTACTGTGCTGCCCCACTGGCTGTTCAGTTGTAACCCCACAGATTTACCCGGGCTGGTCCCTCTGATACTAAGGGGCAATTAAGCACGGCCAATCCACCTAACCTGCACATCTTTGGGGAGTGGGAGGAAATCGGAGCTCCCGGAGGAAACCCACGCAGACACTGGGAGAACGTGCAGACTCCGCCCAGACAGTGACCCAAACCGGGATCGAACCCAGGTCCCTGGCACTGTGAGGCAGCAGTGCTAACCACTGTGCCGCCGTGCTGCCCAGGCTGACCAGACCACTCAGTTCAAGGGCAATTAGATTTGGACAGCAGGTGCTGGCCTTGCCAGGGATGGCCACATCCCATGAAGGAATAAGTTTAAAAAAAAGACTCTGAGGAAGACGGCAGAAATATTTTAGGGATTTCCTCTGCGCATTCCTGAAGAGGTCAAACATACCCGCTGACTCATGGGAGATCCTGGCTTTGCGACTGACCAGAATACAGCAAACTATCAGGCCGTTAGCTTGACACCTGTCATGGGAGAGATGTTACAGCCAATTTTAAAAAATATGTTCATTCATAGGATGGGCGTTGCTGGCTGGCCAACATTTATTTCCCATCCCTAGTTGCCCTTGAGAAGGTGGTGGTGAGCTGCCTTCTTGAATCGCTGCAGTCCATGTGCTGTGGGTGGACCCACAATGCCGTTAGGGAGGGAATTTCAGGATTTTGACCCAGCGACTGTGAAGGAACAGCCGATATATTTCCAAGTCAGGATGGTGAGAGGCTCGGAGGGGAACTTGCAGGTGGTGGTGTTCCCATGTATCTGCTGCCCTTGTCCTTCTAGATGGAAGTGGTCGTGGGTTTGGAAGGTGCTGTCTAAGGATCTTTGGTAAATTGCTGCAGTGCATCTTGTAGATGGTACACACTGCTGCTACTGAGTGTCGGTGGTGGAGGGAGTGGATGTTTGTGGATGTGGTGCCTATCAAGCGGGGCTGCTTCATCCTGGATGGTGTCGAGCTTCTTGAGTGTTGTTGGAGCTGCACCCATCCAGACAAGTGGGGAGAATTCCATCACACTCCTGACTTGTGCCTTGTAGATGGTGGATAGGCTTTGGGGAGTCAGGAGATGAGTTACTCGCCGCAATATTCCTAGTCTCTGACCTGCTCTTGTAGCCACTGTGTTTATGTGGTGAGTCCCCTAGTCGCCACACTCTGGCACCTGTTCACTGAGGGAGAATTTAGCAAAGCACAGTTGTCTCACAGCGCTAGGGACCTGGGCTCAATCCCCGGCTTGGGTCACTGTCTGTGTGGAGTCTGCACATTCTCCCCGTGTCTGCGTGGGTTTCCTCCGGGTGCTCCGGTTTCTTTCCACAGTCCAAAGGACGCGCTGGTTAGGGTGCATTGGCCGTGCTAAATTCTCCCTCAGTGTACCCGAACAGGCGCCGGAGTGTGGCGACTAGGGGACTTTCACAGTAACTTCATTGCAGTGTGAATGTAAACCTACTTGTGACATAACAAATAAAATAAACAAAATAAAAAAAGAAAGAAGCTAGTATCTTATTCATTGCACCAGCCAATCCCCTGGGAAATATTATCAGCATGGTCTGGGTTTTTTTAAATAACTAGAAGAATGAGAGGCGACCTTATTGAGACATATCAGATTCTCAGGGGGGTTTGACAGGGTAGATGCTGAGAGGTTGTTTCCCCTTGTGGGAGAGTCTAGGAGCAGAGGGCAAAATCTCAGAGTGAGGGGGTGGCCCATTTAAGGCAGAAGAGGAGGAATTTCTTCTCTCAGAGGGTTCTGAATTCTCTCCCTCAGAGGGCTGTAGAGGCCGGGTCATTGTTATAATCATAGAATCCCGACAGTACAGATGGAGATCATTCGGCCCATTGAGTCTGCACCGACCGGGGGCAGGGAATTCATATGGTGTTCGTGGAAGTGGAAATGACTAGGGTTGGGAAGCATTTTCCGATCAGGGCCATTGTGGTCTCCTGGACTCGTTTCGATCGCCTCAGGGGGTCGGAGAGGAATTTCCCAGATTCTTTTTCCCCATATTGGCCCTGGGGTTTTCACTCTGGGTTTTCGCCTCTCCCTGGAGATCACATGGTCTGGAATGGGGGGGTGGGGGTGAGTTAATAGGTTGTGATGAACAAAGCATCGTAGCTGTGAGGGACAGCTCGGTGGATAGGATATTGGTATGTAGATAGGCTGGAAAATTGGGTGGGGATCCTGGATTCAGGATTCAATCCTGGACCGGGGAGCGGCGCGGGCTTGGAGGGCCGAAGGGCCTGTTCCTGTGCTGTGTTGTTCTTTGTTCTTTGTTCTTTGACTCTCCGACAGACCATCCTACCCAGGACCACCTACCTCTCCTATCCCTGTAACCCCACACATTTATCAAGGCTAATCCGCCTAACCTGCACAGCACTGGACACTAAAGGACAATTTAGCATGGCCAATCCACCTAACCTGCACAGCATTGGACACTAAGGGGCAAGTTAGCATGGCCAATCCACCTAACCTGCACATCTTTGGACACTAAAGGACAATTTAGCATGGCCAATCCACCTAACCTGCACATCTTTGGACACGAAGGGGCAATTTAGTATGGCCAATCCACCTAATTTGCATAGCTTTGGACATCAAGGGACAATTTAGCATGGCCAATCCACCTAACCTGCACATCTTTGGACACTAAGGGGCAATTTAGCATGGCCAATCCACCCTAACCCGCACATCTTTTGAACTATGTGAGGAAACCGAAGCACCCGGAGGAAACCCACGCAGACACGGGGAGAACATGCAGACTGCGCACAGACAGTGACCCAAGGCCGGAATCGAACCCTGGTCCCTGAGGCAACAGTGCTAACCACTGAGCTGCCCACACATCATTCAATAAAATGTAACCACTTTGTGCAAATCAGACAATTAATGCTGCGCTAAGTGACACTCATTCAGTGAATGTCTTAGTCGATTAATGGGAAATAAAAATAATGATCAGTAGTGCACATCCTTGTTAAGTATGTTGAAGGCTGCGATAGAGAGGTTTTTAATCAGTAAGGGTATCAAGGCTTGTGGGGATAAGGCGGGAAATTGGAGTTGAGGATTATATCAGATCAGTCATGATTTCATTGACTGGCAGAGCAGACTCGATGGGCTGAATGGCCTCCCTGTTCTCCTACAGCCGGAATCTTACCACTGTTCGCACCGGCAGGATTTTCCCACCCTGACGCAGTGAACGGAGATTTGGCTGGCTGCCAAATTCTCCGACCTCGCTGCAGCGGGAATGTGGCGTAAACAGGCAGTAAGATCGCGCTCTTTGTCTTGTGGTCTAATTTCTGTAGTATGTGCATGAATCTACGGGTGTTTCCTGATTTAACAAGGGAATAGCATTTAAATAAAGTTACAGCAGGATTTGATGCTATACCCACTCTTGCTATTTTTTTTATTCATCCGTGGGACATGGCAGTCGCTGGCTGGACCAGCATTTATTGCCCAACCCTAGTTGCCCTCGGAGCACAGTTGAGAGTCAACCACATTGCTGTGGCTCTGGAGTCACATGTAGGCCAGACCGGTTAAGGACGGCAGATTTCCTTCCCTAAAGGAACCAGATGGGTTTTTCCGACAATCGATAATGGTTTTAGGGTCATTAGTAGATCCTTAATTCCAGGTTTTTTTAAATTGAATTCAAATCCCACCATCTGCTGTAGCAGGATTTGAACCCAGGTCCCCAGAACATTCACTGAGTTTCTGGATTAATAGTCCAGTGATTAAACCACTAGGCCATCGCCTTGCCAATGCCAATCGCCATTTGATTTGGTTTATTATTGTCACATGTATTGGGATGCAGTGAAAAGTATTGTTTCTTGCGCGCTATACAGACAAAGCATACTGTTCATAGAGTACATAGGGGGGAAGGAAAGGAGAGTGTGCAGAATGTAATGTTACAGTCATAGCTAGGGTGTAAAGAAAGATCAACTTAATATAAGGTAGGTCCTTTCAAAGGTCTGAAGGTCTGATGGCAGCAGGGAAGAAGTTGTTTTTGAGTCAGTTGGCACAGTGTTCTCAGACTTTTGTATCGTTTTCCTGACAGAAGAAGGTGGAAGAGAGAGCGTCCGGGGTGCGTGGGGTCCTTAATTATGCTGGCTGCTTTTCCGGGGCAGTGGGAAGTGTAGACAGTCAATGGATGGGAGGCTGGTTTGCGTGATGGATTGGGCTACATTCATGACCTTTTATAGTTCCTTGCAGTCTTGGGCAGAGTAGGAGCCATACCAAGCTGAGATACAACCAGAAAGTGTGCTTTCTATGGTGCATCTGTAAAAGTTGCCGAGAGTCGTAGCTGACATGCCCAATTTCCTTAGTCTTCTGAGAAAGTAGAGGCATTGGTGGGCTTTCTTAACTATAGTGTCGGCATGGGGGGACCAGGACAGATTGTTGGTGATCTGGACACATAGACATTTGAAGCTCTCGACCCTTTCTACTTCATCCCCAATGATGTAGACAGTGGCATGTTCTCCACTATGCTTCCTATAGTCTACGACTATCTCTATGACGATACGGACGGTACGATGGCACAGTGGTTAGCACTGCTGCATCATAGCACCAGGGACCCAGGTTTGATTCCCGGCTTGGGTCACTGTCTGCGTGGAGTTTTCATGTTCTCCCCGTGTCTACGTGGGTTTCCTCCGGGTGCTCGGGTTTCCTCCTACACCCCGAGAGATGTGCGGGTTAGGTTGGTTGGCCATGCTAAATTGACCCTTAATGTCAGGGAGATTAGCTGGGTAAATATGAGAGGTTATGTGAATAGGACCTGCGTAGGATTGTGGTCGGTGCAGACTCGATGGGCCGAGTGACCTCCTTCTGTACTGTAGGGATTCTAAGGTTTCTTAGAGCGTTTGATAAGGTTCCCCACGGTAAGATATTGCAGAAGATACGGAGGCATGGGATTGAGGGTGATTTAGTGGTTTGGATCAGGAATTGGCTAGCTGTAAGAAGACAGAGGGTGGTGGTTGATGGAAAATGTTCATCCTGGAGTTCAGTTACTAGTGGTGTACCGCAAGGATCTGTTTTGGGACCACTGCTGTTTGTCATTTTTATCAATGACCTGGATGAGGGCATAGAAGGATGGGTTAGTAAATTTGCAGATGACTAAAGTCGGTGGAGTTGTGGACAGTGTGGAAGGATGTTGCAGGTTACAGAGGGACATAGATAAGCTGCAGAGCTGGGCTGAGAGGTGGCAAATGGAGTTTAATGCGGAAAAGTGTGAGTAACAGGAATACAGAGTACTGGGCTAATGGTAAGTTACTTGGTAGTGTGGATGGGCAGAGAGATCTCGGTGTCCATGTGCATAGATCCCTGAACGTTGGCACCCAGGTTGATAGGGTTGTTAAGAAGGCGTACGGAGTGTTAGCTTTTATTGGTAGAGGGATTGAGTTTCGGAGCCATGAGGTCATGTTGCAGCTGTACAAAACTCTGGTGCGGCCGCACTTGGAGTATTGCGTACAGTTCTGGTCGCCGCATTATAGGAAGGATGTGGAAGCATTGGAAAGGGTGCAGAGGAGATTTACCAGGATGTTGCCTGGTATGATGGTCTTATGAGGAAAGGCTGAGGGACTTGAGGCTGTTTTCGTTAGAGAGAAGGGTAAGAGGTGACTTAATAGAGGCATATAAGATGATCAGAGGATTAGATGGGGTGGACAGTGAGAGCCTTTTTCCTCGGATGGTGATGGCTAGCACGAGGGGAAATAGCTTTAAATTGAGGGTTGATAGATATAGGACAGATGTCAGAGGTAGGTTCTTTACTCAGAGAGTAGTGAGGGCATGGAATGCCCTGTCTGCAACAGTAGTGGACTCGTCAACATTAAGGGGATTTAAATGGTCATTGGATAAACATATGGATGATATTGGAATAGTGTAGGTTAGATGGGCTTTAGATTGGTTTCACAGGTCGGCGCAACATCGAGGGCCGAAGGGCCTGTACTGCGCTGTAATGTTCTATGTTCTATGAGAGCGGGGGGGGATGGGGGGGTGGGTTATGGGGGAGGATCATCATGTACGCACTGGAAGGATGAAGACTGGGCGAATATTATTGTAAGATTCATTGTATGCTGCATGTTTCATTTGCCTAAACAGAGGAGCGAAGATGGTGTGATTTGGCAATGTAACTTTTTTAACCTCTGTGTGATTTGTTAGCTAACAGTTTGTAAGAGTTTGTGTTAAATGTGCTGATTTTGGGAATAGGTGAAGTAAATCTTTACTGCTGAATGTTGATACCTTGGTGAAGGATAAGGCCTCGGCTGACTCCTGTCCCTGGGTCAATGCGGTTTCTCTCTCGCTCTCTCTCTCTCTCTCTCATCATTGCCTCTTTTCCAAATGCTGACAGGGGTGGAATCGTAATAAACACAGGACTATCTCTGCCAGGAATCTGTTCTGCTTGGGTCAGGAGTTCTTGGAGCTGCAGGGGGGAAGGGAAAAAGTTCCTTGAAAAGACGTTGAGGTAAAAGTCATCCCTCTCCGGGTGACGCTGGCAGGGTGTCTGCACGGCAGCCATTTTGAAAGGGCGGTCATGTTTGACTAATCCCACTTGGCAGAGTTGCCAAACCCCCCCCCCCCCCAGGACAGGCCTGGAGTCTCCAAGGTTCGAAGAACGATCTCCAAGACATTGCTGTGTGCAACCCTGGAGAAGAATCTTAAAGGACATTAAGAAAGGTCGTTTTTTTTTTGTCATTTTCTTTGAATGTTTCTCTCTACCAGATATAAAAATATTGAAAATGGGGAAGGAAAAAGAGGCTGCTTGATTCACAACCAAACATCATCCAATTGGATAATGAGTCTTTTTGCTTTCTAAGTGGCGTAGAAAGTCTGTACGTCACAAGGATGGATGCATTGGCCGACTAACTGGAATGTGGGGGCATGCTGGAGTGAGGGTAGTATGGTGGCACAGTGGTTAGCTCTGCTGCCTCACAGCGCCAGGGATCCGGGTTCGATTCCTGGCTTGGGCCACTGTCTGTGCCGTGTCTGCGTGGGTTTCCTCTGGGCGCTCTCAACATTGGACTAACATTACTTGCATAGTCCAGAATTTGAGTATTGGCTGAAAGGAGAGACAAGTTGGCAAACAGGAACATAGGATTTAGGAGCAGATGTCAGCAAATCCAGCCCTTCGAGCCTGCTCCGCCATTCAATCAGATCATGGCTGATCTCTCCCTGGTCTCAAATCCACCTCCCCACCTGTTCCCCATATCCCCTTATCCCTTTTTATTTATTAGAAATATATCTATCTCCTCCTTGAAACCATTCAATGATTCAGACTCCACCGCGCTTTGGGGCAGCGAGTTCCACAAATTCACCACCCTCTGCGAGAAGTAGTTCCTCCTCATCTCAGTTTTAAATCTACCACCTCACAATCTGTAGGGGCGACACAGTGGTTGGCACTGCTGCCTCACAGCGCCAAGGACGGAGTTCCTGGAATGTAGACGGAGTTCGATTCCCGGCTGGGGTCACTGTCTGTGTGGAGCCTGCACGTTCTCCCCGTGTCTGTGTGGGTTTCCTCCGGGTGCTCCGGTTTCCTCCCACAGTCCGAAAGACATGCTGGTTACGGTGCATTGACCCGAACAGGCGCCGGAGTGTGGCGACTAGGGGATTTTCACAGTAACTTCATTGCAGCGTTAATGTAAGCCTACTTGCGACATTAATAAATAAAACTTAAATTCTCCATGTCAAGCCTCAGCCAATCAGGCACGACTTGTAAACCAATCAGCATTCTTTCCCCCGCCTACAGATTTTTGTGGTTGTTTGAAATTTGGAATTCTTGCATTTGTCCTGATGAGTACAAGATGAAAAACTTTGACGTGTCTCTCTTTATGGCTACATTGGAGTAATCCCAGGTGTGGTTCAGTTCTAAGCCGTGTTCCATAGTTAAACAACATAACCGTGGATAAAAGTGTCTGTCACGGTGAATGGCTGTGTCACATCGGTGCTATTTTTCTGTACAATATTTTTTGCATGACTTCCTCCTCTCTCTCTCTCTGATTCCTCCTTCCCCCTTTCCCATTTACAATTCCTTTTTTCACATCTCACACGTGCTCAATTTGCAGATAATAATTTCAGACTGGGAAGAGATAGGAATTAGAAAAATTATGGAGTTGGGCCTATCTCAGCATTCAGAGAAGTAATGAAAGTCCCTTCTTACAACTACAGTCCATCAAACACTCCCAGGACAGGTACAGCACGGGGTTAGATACAGAGTGAAGCTCCCTCTACACTGTCCCCCCGTCAAACACTCCCAGGACACGTACAGCACAGGGTTAGATACAGAGTAAAGCTCCCTCTACACTGTCCCCCCATCAAACACTCCCAGGACAGGTACAGCACGGGGTTAGATACAGAGTAAAGCTCCCTCTACACTGTCCCCCATCAAACACTCCCAGGACAGGTGCAGCACAGGGTTAGACACAGAGTAAAACTCCTTCTACATTGTCCCCCCATCAAACACTCCCAGGACAGGTGCAGCACAGGGTTAGATACAGAGTAAAGCTCCTTCTACACTGTCCCCCCATCAAACACTCCCAGGACAGGTACAGCACGGGGTTAGATACAGAGTAAAGCTCCCTCTACACTGTCCCCATCAAACACTCCCAGGACATGTACAGCACAGGGTTAGATACAGAGTAAAGCTCCCTCTACACTGTGCCCCATCAAACACACCCAGGACAGGTGCAGCACAGGGTTAGATACAGAGTAAAGCTCCCTCTACACTGTCCCCATCAAACACTCCCAGGACAGGTACAGCACGGGGTTAGATACAGAGTGAAGCTCCCTCTACACTGTCCCCCATCAAACACTCCCAAGACAGGTACAGCACTGTGGTAAACCACTGTTAGCTTATTACCTGTATATGTGACATGCCTGGACACATTCCTGCCGGCCCTACCCGAGA
The DNA here is from genome assembly GCF_964213995.1 of Mustelus asterias. Taxonomy (NCBI): domain Eukaryota; kingdom Metazoa; phylum Chordata; class Chondrichthyes; order Carcharhiniformes; family Triakidae; genus Mustelus; species Mustelus asterias. Next base: position 5,373,795 of record NC_135821.1, on the reverse strand, counting down.
CTCCTCCCCGCCCCTGGTCCAGGTATAAAGGCGACTGTTCCCCACCCCCCTGCCTCAGTCTGGACCAGTTCATCGGCATGGGTGTGCTCCAAGTTTTTCGCTAATAAAAGCCTATTTGTTCTTGCATACAAACTAGTCTTTGCTCGATTGATGGTGCATCAAGCACGAGGTTAGATACAGAGTAAAGCTCCCTCTACACTGTCCCCATCAAACACTCCCAGGACAGGTACAGCACGGGGTTAGACACAGAGTAAAGCTCCCTCTACACTGTCCCCCATCAAACACTCCCAGGACAGGTACAGCACGGGGTTAGATACAGAGTAAAGCTCCCTCTACACTGTCCCCATCAAACACTCCCAGGACAGGTACAGCACGGGGTTAGATACAGAGTAAAGCTCCCTATACACTGTCCCCCATCAAACACTCCCAGGACAGGTACAGCACGGGATTAGATACAGAGTAAAGCTTCCTCTACACTGTCCCCCATCAAACACTCCCAGGACAGGTACAGCACGGGGTTAGATACAGAGTAAAGCTTCCTCTACACTGTCCCCCATCAAACACTCCCAGGACAGGTACAGCACGGGGTTAGATACAGAGTAAAGCTCCCTCTACACTGTCCCCCATCAAACACTCCCAGGACAGGTACAGCACGGGGTTAGATACAGAGTAAAGCTCCCTCTACACTGTCCCCATCAAACACTCCCAGGACAGGTACAGCACGGGGTTAGATACAGAGTAAAGCTCCCTCTACACTGTCCCCATCAAACACTCCCAGGACAGGTACAGCACGGGGTTAGATACAGAGTAAAGCTCCCTCTACACTGTCCCCATCAAACACTCCCAGGACAGGTACAGCACGGGGTTAGATACAGAGTAAAGCTCCCTCTACACTGTCCCCATCAAACACTCCCAGGACAGGTACAGCACGGGGTTAGATACAGAGTAAAGCTCCCTCTACACTGTCCCCCATCAAACACTCCCAGGACAGGTACAGCACGGGGTTAGATACAGAGTAAAGCTCCCTCTACACTGTCCCCATCAAACACTCCCAGGACACGTACAGCACGGGGTTAGATACAGAGTAAAGCTCCCTCTACACTGTCCCCATCAAACACTCACAGGACAGGTACAGCACGGGGTTAGATACAGAGTAAAGCTCCTTCTACACTGTCCCCCATCAAACACTCCCAGGACAAGTGTAGGTAAAAGTCTCCCTTACATTGTGAAAACGTTTGAACTAAAATATTATGCTTGGTTTGAGTAAGCTTGTACCAGGAATTAATATATAGTCAAATTTATTAATTTATGTTCATTGAATTATCCAGGCGAATCCATGCGGAATTAAGCGAGGAATCAACATCCTGGGGCTGGGTGAACACTGCCTGCAGATTCAGCACCCTGTCTATCCCTGAACAGAATGGGAATGAGCCAAGCCACCAATGTAATTGTGTGTGCAGCGCCCTTTTACCCCATCAGATCCCAGGGCCCTGGTAGATTAATCTTGATAAAGAATGTTGCCAAGTGGAACAGGACACGCCATTCATTTCTAGAGACACACAGGCCTCTGCTCAGAGAGCTGCTGAACTGCATGAGTGAGAAATTGCTTCAAGCTAAATGTTCCCAATCCACTGCGTAATGGCAAAACGCTCTGTCTCTCCCTGCATCTCTCTCTGCATCTCTCTCTCTCTCTCTCTGCCTCTCTCTCTCTCTTTGCATCTCTCTCTCTCTGCATCTCTCTCTGCATCTCTCTCTCTCTCTCTCTCTGCCTCTCTCTCTCTCTTTGCATCTCTCTCTCTCTGCATCTCTCTCTGCATCTCTCTCTCTCTCACTCTCTGCCTCTCTCTCTCTCTTTGCATCTCTCTCTCTCTGCATCTCTCTCTGTCTCTCTCTGCATCTCTTTCTCTCACTGTCTCTCTCTCTCTCTCTGCCTCTCTCTCTCTCTCTCTCTCTTTGCTTCTCTCTCTCTCTCTCTGCCTCTCTCTCTCTCTGCCTCTCTCTGCATCTCTCTCTCTCTCTTTGCTTCTCTCTCTCTGCATCTCTCTCTCTCTCTCTGCCTCTCTCTCTCTCTCTCTTTGCTTCTCTCTCTCTGCATCTCTCTCTCTCTCTCTGCCTCTCTCTCTCTCTGCATCTCTCTCTCTCCCTCCCTCTGTCTGCATCTCTATCTCTCTGCCTCTCTCTCCCTGCATCTCTCTCTCCCTCCCTCTGTCTGTATCTCTATCTCTCTCTCTGCCTCTCTCATTGTCTCTCACTCTTGCTGCCTCTCTCTCTCTCTCTGCCTCTCTTATTCACACTTACTCTGTATCTTAGTCATAGAGTCATCGAGATATACAGTACAGAAACAGGCCCTTTGGCCCAACTTGTCCATGCCCACCAGGTTTCCTAAACTGAGCTAGTCCCATTTGCCTGCATTTGGCCCATAGCCCTCTAAACCTTTCCCATCCATGTTCCTGTCCAAATGTCTTTCAAATGTTGTCATTGTACCCGCCTCTACCACCCACTCTGGCAGCTCATTCCATACGCTCACCACCCTCTGTATGAAAAAGTTGCCCCTCAGGACCTTTTAAACCTTTCCCCTCTCACCTTAAACCTGTGCCCTCTAGTTTTGGACTTCCCTACCCTGGGAAAAAGACCTGGGCTATTCACCTTATCTACGCCCCTCATGATTTTATAAACCTCTATAAGATCAACCCTCATCCTCCTACGCTCCAGGGAAAAATTCCCAGCCTATCCAGCCTCTCCTTATAATTCAAACCTTCCAGTCCAGGTAACATCCTGGTAGATCTTTTTTGTAAACCTTTCCAGTTTAATAACATCCTTCCAATAGCAGGACGACCAGAATTGTACGCAGTGCCCCAAATGTGGCACTTCTTTGAGCTCTTGATATAATTGGGTGGGAGTAACAAAAATATTTCTCGATTCTTGACCTTCATGTTGGCATTCTCCCCTTCACACAGATATGCACATGCATGAGCTCACATGTAACATACACACACACACACAGGCACACACACACAGGCACACACACTCACTCACACACTCACTCACACTCTCTCACACACACACTCACACACACACACTCACGCTCACTCACTCACACACACTCACATACTCACTCACACACTCACTCACACACACTCACACTCTCACACACTCACTCTCACACACACACTCACACATAGACTAAGAGATGAGGTAGTGTTTATAATTCCATTTCGAATTACATCACACACAATGTTTATCAATGCAGAAAGGTCTCATTCTCAACTCCTGTTAATAATCTGCTCAAACTGGGCAGTTTTTTACTGAACCTTTTCCTTCTCCAGGGACCCCACACAGAATTAGCAACTGTGCAAATAACACAATCACAGTCACCTCTCAGCATCATTTGCTCAGTGTAACTTGTGGACAGAGAGGTTCTGACGGAATGAAAAGGGTTAATTATTGTGCGGGCAACCGTTGCTGATCTGCCTGCAGTGTGTAGTTAATCCCTTTGAGTCAAAAAAAGGGAAAGAATTCGCATTTATATAACACTTTTCACAATGCCCCAAGCTATGACTCGGCAAAGCAGGCAGCATAATTAAGGACCCCACGCACCCCGGACATTCTCTCTTCCACCTTCTTCCGTCGGGAAAAAGATACAAAAGTCTGAGGTCACGTACCAACCGACAGCTTCTTTCCTGCTGCTGTCAGACTTTTGAATGGACCTACCTCGCGTTAAGCTGACCTTTCTCTACACCCTAGCTATGACTGTAACACTACATTCTGCACCCTCTCCTTTCCTTCTCCCCCATGTACTCTATGAATGGTATGCTTTGTCTGTGTACAAGAAACAATACTTCTCACTGCATACCAATACATGTGACAACAATAAATCAAATCAAATTAATGTAATGTAATTGTGTTAACGTCAAGAAGGCATGCTTGCCTTCATCGGTCAGGGCACAGAGTATAAAAATTGCAACAGTCATGTTGCAGCTGTATAGAACTTTAGTTAGGCCACATTTTGTATATTGCCTACAGTTCTGGTCGCCACACTATCAGAAGGACGTGGAGGCTTTGGAGAGATTACAAAAAAGGTTTACCAGATGTTGCCTGGTTTGGAGGGTATTAGTTATGAGGAGAGATTGGTCAAACTTGTTTTGTTCTCACTTGAATGTTGGAGGCTGAGGGGCGACCTAATGGAAGGGTTTACAAAATGATGAGAGGCTTGGGTAGGTTGGATAGTCAGAGCCTTTTTCCCAGGGTAGAAATGTCAATTACTAGGTGATGTGGGCTGAAGGTAAAAGGGGGAAAGTTTAAAGGAGATGTGAGAGGCAGTCTTTTTTACACAGAGGGTGGTAAGTGCCAGGAATGCGCTGGCAGAGGGGGTGGTAGAAGCAGATACAATAGCAACGTTTAAGAGGCATCTTGACAGATATGTGAATAGGCAGCGAATAGAGGGATACAGACCGCGTAGAGGCAAAAGGGCTTTAGTTTAGAAAGGCATCATGTGTTGGCTTGATGGGCTGAAGGGCCTGTTCCTGTGAGGTACTGTTCTTTGTTCTTCTTTGTTCTTGTCCACTGTTAAATTGCAACTGCAATTGAACGGGGACGGGAGATGTGAGTGTGGCATAATATACAAAATAATTACACTTGAATGTATATCTGTGCTCAATCCCTGCTCGCTGCTCTGCTCCAATAGAATAGAGTAGACTACTAAGAAGGTGACCTTCAAGAACATGGAATCATAGGAACAGAAGGAGGCCTTTCAGCCCCTCAACTCTGTACCACCCTGTCCCTGTTCCACCATTCGATACCATCATGATTGATCTGAGTGTGAAACCTGTCCAGTTGCGTTGCTGCCACGTTCGACAATACCTTTGGTGAGCAAAGGTCCAACCGCCTCAGATTGGAGTTTATTAACTGAGTTAGCTTCTACTGCAGAGAGAGAGGACCCAGAACCAGCTTCTCAAGAGGACAAGCAGGGATTAGGCAGTAAATGCTGGCAAACACACATTTCACACGGAGAGTTGGACATGATGGGGAGAGGCGGGAAAGCCCTGAGTTTTGACAACAGCCAGCGGTGATCGGGGAAGCAAGATGGTTCTGGAGGTCAGTGAGGTCCACTCCCTGGAGAGTGGAATCCCCCTAACCTGCACATCTTTGGACAACATGGGGCAATTTAGCATGGACAATCCACCTAATCTGTGCATCTTTGGACAACATGGGGCAATTTAGCATGGCCAATCCACCTTACCTACACAGTTTTGGATATGTTGTGTGTGGCAGGAACTAGCAGAATGCTCCCTTCCTGTTCTACCTTCCTCACCCCTCCAAAGATTGTAAAACCCTGTCCCTGGGAATGCCGCCACCCTCCAGTACCACCTTGCTTCTCCGATCACCACTGGCTGTTGTCAAACTCAGGGCTTTCCCGCCTCTCCCCGTCATGTCCAACTCTCCGTGTGAAATGTGCGTTTGCCAACGCTCCCACCTGTTGCCCTGGCAAAGCAGTGCTGACTTCGGATTGGCTGGGCTGCAAAGGGTTAAGTTGTGACCGCAGTCACCAGGGCCAATGTTGCTGTCAGGAGGCAGGGTGGAGGGACCTTCATCAGGGCGATGAAAGGCTCATTGACTATTTTCAGCCGCGAGGAACCAAGGGTCAGGGGAGTAGCAAAAGAGGCTTTTATTAAATAGCAGCACTTGTCCAGCGAGTGGACGAAATATCGACAGCAACCAGATACAAATAGCACTGTCGGAGCTTGATTGTGTCACTGGACAATACCCCACTCTACAGTGACATTGTTCCCATCAACTTAGCACAAGGAAGGTTGGCACAGACAGGCGAGGGAGTACTACCTGACATGGTGGCACAGTGGTTAGCACTCCCTGCCTCACAGCGCCAGGGACCCGGGTTCGATTCCCGGCTTGGGTCACTGTCTGTGCGGAGTCTGCACATTCTCCCCGTGTCTGCGTGGGTTTCCTCTGGTTTCCTCCCACATTCCTAAAGATGTGCTGGTTAGGGTGCATTGGCCATACTAAATTCTCCCTCAGTGTACCCGAACAGGCGCCAGAGTGTGGCGACTAGGGGATTTTCACAGTAACTTCATTGCAGTGTTAATGTAAGCCTTACTTGTGACTAATAAATAAATTTTACTTTACTTTACCCTCTGACCTCCAGACCCTCACATTCAAATACACACCTGACACATTTTGATTTGATTTATTATTGTCATATGTAAGTTTTTTAAAGTTTATTTATGAGTGTCACAAGTAGGCTTACATTAACACTGAAATGAAGTTACTGTAAGAATCCCCTAATTGCCACAATCCAGCGCCTGCTCGGGTACACTGAGGGAGAAATTAGCACGGCCAATGCACCTAACCAGCACGTCTTTCGGAATGTGGGAGGAAACCGGAGCACCCGGAGGAAACCCACACAGACACGGGGAGAACATGCAGACAGTTACCCAAGCTGGGAATTGAACCCCGGTCCCTGGCGCTGTGAGGCAGCGGTGCTAACCACTGTGCCACTGTGCCTCATTGGTATACAGTGACAAGTATTGCTTCTTGCGCGCTATACAGACAAAGCATACCATTCATAGAGTACATAGGAGAAGGAAAGGAGAGGGTGCAGAATGCAGTGTTACAGTCATAGCTTGGATGTAGAGAAAGACCAGCTTAATATATGGTAGGCCTATTCAAAAGTCTGATGGCAGTAGGGAAGAACTGTTCTTGAGTCGGTTGGTACGTGATCTCAGACTTTGTATCTTCTTCCTGACAGAAGAAGGTGGAAGAGAGTATGTCCGGGGTGCGTGGGGTCCTTAATTAAGCTGGCTGCTTTTCCCAAGGCAGCGGGAAGTGTAGACAGAGTCAATGGATGGGAGGCTGGTTTGCGAGGACTGGGCTACGTTCACAACTCGTTGTAGTTTCTTGAGATCTTAGTCAGAGCAGGAGACATACCAAGTTGTGATACAACTAGAAAGAATGCTTTCTATGGCGCATCTATAAATGTTGGTGAGAATCATAGCGGACATGCCAAATTTCCTTAGCCTCCTGAGAAAGTAGAGGTGTTGGTGGACTTTCTTAACTATAGTGTTGGCATGGGGGACCAGGACAGGTTGTTGGCGATCTGGACACCTAAAAACCTGAAGCTCTCGACCATTTCCAGTTCATCTGCATTGATGTAGACAGGGGCATGTTCTCCTTTACGCTTCCTGAAGTCAATGACAATCTCCTTCGTTTTACTGACATTGAGGGAAAGATTATTGTTGCCGCACCAGTTCACCAGATTCTCTATCTCTTTCCCGCACTCCGTCTCGTCATTGTTGTTTGAGCTGAGATGATAGCTTTTGATTGCCCTTAAGTGCCTTTAAGTGAGCCCCGGGTCGCCATGGAAGTGAGCTGGGTGCTCAAAGGGGGCTTTAGTTGGACATTATTAATACCCTGGGTGGTCAGTCAGTAAAAGATCAGTCAGTCTCAAACTCTGCGATAAGTCTCACTCATGCAGCATGACAGTTTCAAAACAGGGTCTGGGGGTCTAAATCTCTTTGTGGATGACACCTCCCATTTACCCCCACCATCCAAAAATCCATCAAAATACCTTGCCAGTTTGGTTTATGGGATGGTACAGGAGGAGGTTCCCTGGATTAACCTTGGGTATGGGATTACAGGTGGATTGAATATATGGCTGAGAGGAAGAACTTGCACTGGCACAGTGCACAGTGGTTAGCACTGCTGCCTCACAGCGCCAGGAACCCAGGTTTGATTCCAGCCTTCGGTCACCGTGTGGCATTTGCACGTCCGCCCTGTGTCTGCGTGGGTTTCCTCTGGGTGCTCCGGTTTCCTCCCACACTCCAAAGGTGTGTAGGTGAGTTGCATTGGCTACGCTAAATTGCCCATTAGTGTCCAGAGATGCGTAGGTTAAGGGGATTTGCCATGTTAAATTCCCCTTCAATGTTTAAAAATGTGCAAGTTGGGTGGACTGGCCATGCTAAATTGCCCCTTAGTGTCCAAAGATGTACAGGTTAGGTGGATTGGCCATGCTAAATTGCCCCTTAGTGTCCAAAGATGTGCGGGTTAGGTGGATTGGCCATGCTAAATTGCCCCTTAGTGTCCAAAGATGTGCAGGTTAGGTGGATTGGCCATGCTAAATTGCCCCTTAGTGTCCAAAGATGTGCAGGTTAGGTGGATTGGCCATGCTAAATTGCCCCTTAGTGTCCAAAGATGTGCAGGTTAGGTGGATTGGCCATGCTAAATTGCCCCTTAGTGGCCAAAGATGTGCAGGTTAGGTGGATTGGCCGTGCTAAATTGCCCCTAAGTGTCCTAAGATGTATAGTTTAGGGGGATTGGCCACGGTAAATTGCTCTCGTGACCCAAGATGAGTAGGTTAGGGTTAGCAGGGTAAATCCGTGGGTATACGGGGATAGGGCCTGGGTGGGATGCTCTATTGGAGACCCGATGGGCTGAATGGCCTCATTCTGCACTGTAGGGAGTCTATGATTCTATGAGAAAGGAATAGAAGGATATATTGCTGGGGTGAGATGAGGTCATGATGTGGAGATGCCGGCGTTGGACTGGGGTAAACACAGTAAGAAGTTTAACAACACCAGGTTAAAGTCCAACAGGTTTATTTGGTAGCAAAAGCCACACAAGCTTTCGGAGCTGCAAGCCCCTTCTTCAGTTATTAAGAGATAGCACACGTGTATTTTAAAAGGTAGTCAAAATGATGAATGAGTTGATGTGCTTAGCTGCAAGAGCAGAAAATACTTAAATAAAAAAACTGCTTCTGCAATTGGACAGGTGTATACCTGGAGATGTGAGAATATTCGAACTTGACGCTAATTTGATGGCTGCGTGAACCTTTGACACAAGCAGCGCTCAAACAGGGACATGAGCGATATTACTCTGCTTTTCCTCTGGCTAGTAGAACCTTCACCAAACCTTCTTGTTATTTGTCCCCTCTCTTCACAACTGGTGAAGAACATCTCAAAGCCTTTACAGAGCCCTAGTTACCAATACCGGGAGGGATTCACCGGCCGCACTCACAAAAAAACGGAGATTCCCACACGAGGTCAATGGACATTTGCGTGGCCCGTCCCGGGGGGAATTCCACCCCCCCCCCCCCCCCCCCCCCCCCCCACTGTTTTAGTTAATCCATTCTGTTCTACCAAGAGTTACTGTAAACAGGGCACCCCAGCACACCCTCCACACACCCCCACCCCTCTCGCCAGCCAACCCCTCCAAAATTGGACGGCACGGTGGCTCAGTGGTTAGCACTGCTGCCTCACAGCGCCAGGGACCCGGGTTCAATTCTAGCCTCGGGTGACCGTATGTGCGGAGTCTGCACCTTCTCCCCGTGTCTGCGTGGGTTTCCTCCGGATACTCCGGTTTCCTCCCGCAGTCTGAAAGACGTGCTGGTTAGGTGCACTGGCCATGCTAAATTCTCCCTCAGTGTACCCGAACAGGCGCCGGAGTATTTTTTCATTCGTGGGACATGGGCGTCGCTGGCTGGGCCAGCATTTGTTGCCCACCCCAGTTGCCCGAGGGCAGTTGAGAGTCAACCACATTGCTGTGGGTCTGGAGTCACATGTAGGCCAGAACGGGTAAGGACAGCAGATTTCCTTCCCTAAAGGACATTAGTGAACCAGATGGGTTTTTCCGACAATTGACAATGGTTTCATGATCATCAGTAGACTCTTAATTCCAGATACCTTTTATTGAGTGTGGCGACTAGGGGATTTTCACAGTAACTTCATTGCAGTGTGAATGTAAGCCTACTTGTGACAGTAATAAATAAACTTTACTTTTAAACTTTAAAATGATTTGGTTCCTACAGAACACCAGATACCAACTTGTCCCCCATTGTGTTTGTTGTCCCTCTTCTTAACGCCAACATGGGCCCATCTTGCTTCACCATGTGTCTGTAAAGCTTAGTCAGACAGACACAAACCTCACATTCAGCAAAGGCTAAACAACAGCATTCGCTAAATTGTATCCCATTGTGTTAAAGCCAGAACGATTTGGTCATTTCATTGTTACTCGCTACAGTACAAATCCAGAAGCCATTTATGGATAAAAAGAAGACATTAATCATATGAGAGCAAACCAAATCCTAACCTTACATATATGTCTGCATACATGACTGGGACACCTTACAGTTAAAAGTCCACTACCCAAGGTTGGCACGGTGGCACAGTGGTTAGCACTGCTGCCTCACAGTGCCCAGGACCCGGGTTCAGTTCCCAGCTTGGGTCACTGTCTGTGCGGAGTCTGTATGTTCTCCCCATGTCTGCGTGGGTTTCCTTTGGGTGCTCCGATTTCCTCCCACAGTCCAGAGATGTGCGTGTTAGGTGGATTGACCATGCTACGTTGCCCCTTAGTGTCCAAAGATGTGCAGGTTAGGTGGATTGGCCATGGCTAAATTGTCCCTTAGTGTCCAAAGATGTGCAGATTAGATGGATTGGCCATGCTAAATTGCCCTTTAGTGTCCAAAGATGTGCTGGTTAGGTGGATTGGCCATGCTAAATTGCCCCTTAGTGTCCAAAGATGTGCAGGTTAGGTGGATTGGCCATGGCTAAATTGTCCCTTAGCGTCCAAAGATGTGCAGGTTAGGTGGATTGGCCATGCTAAATTGTCCCTTAGTGTCCAAAGATGTGCAGGTTAGGTGGATTGGCCATGCTAAATTGTCCCTTAGTGTCCAAAGACGTGCAGGTTAGGTGGATTGGTCATGCTACATTGCCCTTTAGTGTGTAGGTTAGGTAGGTTAGCTATGTTGGATGTGCTGGGTTGTCAGGATGGGTCAGAGAGCCTTGGATGGAATGCTGTATGGAGGGTCAGTCAGACTTGATGGGCCTAATGGCCTCCTTCTGCAGTTTTGGGATTCTATGTTTCTATGATTTGATTGTGGTTTTTGGTGGGGAGACTGAGCTACAGTGAAAAACATGGTGAATTCAGGTTATAGATAAGGAGAAAAGAAAAATACTGTGGATGCTGGAATCTGAAACCAAAAGAGAAAATGCTGGAAAATCTCAGCAGGTCTGGCAGCATCTGTAAGGAGAGAAAAGAGCTGACGTTTTGAGTCCAGATGACTCTTTGTTAAAGCTTTAACAAAGGGTTATCTGGACTCGAAACGTCAGCTCTTTTCTCTCCTTACAGATGCTGCCAGACCTGCTGAGATTTTCCAGCATTTTCTCTTTTGGTTATAGACGGGGATTTGGAAGGGCGAGATGGTGTGCATACAATAATAAAGGGGATTGGACAGAGGAAGGCAGGACAAAGAGAACTTGATCCTCGAATCAGAGCAAAACCTTTTAAAGTTGAACCCAGGGCAATAGGGAGCAATTCTGAATATTGTCATAATAAAAAACTGAAATTACGAGGATAGATTGGCGAGGTTGGGGCTGTTTCCTTGGAGAAAAGAAGGCCAAGGGGAGACTTGATCGAGGTATTCAAGATCCTGAGGGGGTTGGACAGGGTAAACTGTTCCCTCTGTTGGGACCTGGAGGGCACAGATTCAAAATAATTGGCAAAAGGAGTAGCAATGATGTGAGGAAAGGTTCTTTTTTGCCCAGAGGGTGGTTGGAATCCGGAATTAACTTCCTGAGAGGGTGGTGGAGGCAGGTTTGATCGAAGTATTCCAAAGGGAATTGGATTGCTATCTGAAAAGAGAGAATGTGCAAGGTTACAGGGATACGGCATGGGATATGGGGTCAGGTAGAATACTCTTTCTGGGCGGCACAGTGACACAGTGGTTAGCACTGCTGCCTCACAGTGCTAGGGACCCGGGTTCAATTCCTGGCTCGGGTCACTGTCTGTGCGGAGTTTACACATTCTCCCCATGTCCGCGTGGGTTTCTTCGGGTGCTCCGGTTTCCTCCCACAGTCTGAAAGACGTGCTGGTTAGGGTGCATTGGCCATGCTAAATTCTCCCTCAGTGTTACCCGAACAGGCGCCGGAGTGTGGCGACTAGGGGATTTTCACAGTAACTTCATTGCAGTGTTAATGTAAGCCTACTTGTGACACTAATAAACAAACTTAACTTTCAGTGAGTTGGTGTGGACATGATGGGCCGAATGGCCACCTTTCAGTGATTCCTTGAGTGTCAAACGGCGGATATTAGATCAGCCAGCTTTTACACAAATCTCCCATGGTTATACCATCACAATTAAGTCAAAATTAACATAGGAACAGGAGGAGGCCATTCAGCCCCTCGGGCCGGCTCCGCCATTCAATAAGATCATGGCTGACCTGTGGCCTAACTCCATGTCCCTGCCGTAGGCCCATATCCATTGCTACCCCTGCTCGATAACAATGTGTCTATCTCAGACTTAAACCTAACAATGGAACCAACATCCATCGCCATTTGGGGAAGAAAGTTCCAAACCTCCACTCTCTGTGTGTAGAAACGTTTTCTAACATCTCTCCTGAATGATTTGGCCCTAATTTTCTAATAGTCTATATGACAACTAGGCTATCACTAATTGGGATTAAAAAACACAGCAGAACCATAGTGAGTAAAGAAATATAGGACTTGCTAGATGGGCTGAATGGCCTGGTTCTCTTCCTAATCATTATTCATTTTTTGGAATCCCCGATGTATTTGGCTTCCTGATGCCAAACTCTTGCAAAAATAATTACTTAGAAATTAATTGGCAATAAAAAGCCTTTATCCCTATTGATTCCCAGAAATAAAATCCAAGCTTTCTTTGTGAAGCTTTAGTGGCATGTCTCCAATTGGCTCAGAGACATATTTATGTTATATCATCACATGATGACTGAGGACATACCCAATAATCATCACCCGCAGTTGATGAAATGACAAAGGTGCTCAGGGAATGGTCCCTGGTGCGAACCTTTCTTTGATTAGTGCAACACAAGTTTTTGTCCTATGTTGCATTTCCAGTGAAGGTTAAATACAGAGTAAAGCTCCCTCTGCACTGTCCCCATCAAACACTCCCAGGACAGGTACAGCACGGGGTTAGATACAGAGTAAAGCTCCCTCTGCACTGTCCCCATCAAACACTCCCAGGACAAGTACTGCACGGGGTTAGATACAGAGTAAAGCTCCCTCTGCACTGTCCCCATCAAACACTCCCAGGACAAGTACTGCACGGGGTTAGATACAGAGTAAAGCTCCCTCTGCACTGTCCCCCATCAAACACTCCCAGGGCAGGTACAGCACGGGATTAGATACAGAGTAAAGCTCCCTCTGCACTGTCCCCATCAAACACTCCCAGGACAAGTACTGCACGGGGTTAGATACAGAGTAAAGATCCCTCTACACTGCCTTGAAAAAATAGCAAGCTGAGACTGTTTAGACACAGGCAAAAACGGAAACTTGTTCAGCATTTTATCATGGGCCGTGGGTGTTGTCGGCTAGTCCAGCATTCATTGCCCATCCGTAATTACCCATGAGAAAATGGAGGTGAGTTGCCTTCTTGATCCACTGCAGCTCCTGTGGTGTAGGTACATCCACCGTGCTGTTTGGTAGGGAGCTCCAGTATTTTGACCCAGCGACAGTGAAGGAACAGCCATGTGTTTGGCTTGGAGGGGAACTTGCAGGTGGTGGTGTTCCGATGTGTCTGCTGCTCTTGTCCTTCTAGCTGGCGGTGGTCGCGGTTTGGAAGGTGCTGCCTAAGGAGCCTTGGTGAGTTGCTGCAGTGCATCTTGTAGGCGGTACACACTGCTGCCACTGTGCGTCGGTGGTGGAGGGAGTGACATTGTGGGGTGCTGGATCTTTAGTAGGGTGACCGAAGCACAGAATCATAGAATCATTGCAATGTAGAAGGAAGCCATTCGGCCCATCGAGTCTGCACTGGCTCTCTGCAAGAGTATTCTACCCAGTCCCACTCCCCTGCCTTATCCCCATAACCTTGCATATTCTTTTTAGATAGCAATCCAATTCCCTTTTGATTGAATTTCAATTGAACCTGCCTCCACCCCTCTGTCAGAAAGTTTGTTCCAACCTCTAACCAATCTCTGGGGAGGCGGCGGCCTAGTGGTATTATTGCTAGACTATTAATCTAGAAACTCAGCTAATGTTCTGGGGACCAGCGTTCGAATCCCGCCACGGCAGATAGTGGAAGTTGAATTCAATAAGAACAAAATCTGGAATTAAGAATCTACTGATGACCACAAAACCATTGTGGATTGTTGGAAAAACCCATCTGGTTCACTAATGTCCTTTAGGGAAGGAACTTTGCCGTCCTTACCTGGTCTGGCCTCCATGTGACTCCAGAGACACAGCAATGTGGTTGACACTCAACTGTCAGGATGTTGCCTGGTCTGGAGGGTACTAGCTATGAGGAGAGGTTGGATAAACTCGGTTTATTCTCACTGGAACGACAGAGGTTGGGGGGGGCGACCTGATAGAGGTTTACAAGATTACGAGTGGAATGGACAGAGTGGATAGTCAGATACTCTTTCCTAGGGTAGAAAAGTCAAGTATTGGGGGAAATAGGTTAAAGGTGTGTTGGGAAAAGTTTAGAGGAGATGTGTGAGGCAAGTTTTTTACACAGAGGGTGGCGAATATCTGGAAAGCGCTGCCCGGGGAGATGGTGGAAGCAAGTACATAGAACATAGAACATAGAACATTACAGCGCAGAACAGGCCCTTCGGCCCACGATGTTGCACCGACCAGTTAAAAAAAAAAAAAAACTGTGACCCTCCAACCTAAACCAATTTCTTTTCGTCCATGAACCTATCTACGGATCTCTTAAACGCCCCCAAACTAGGCGCATCTACTACTGATGCTGGCAGGGCATTCCAATCCCTCACCACCCTCTGGGTAAAGAACCTACCCCTGACATCGGTTCTATAACTACCCCCCCTCAATTTAAAGCCATGCCCCCTCGTGCTGGATTTCTCCATCAGAGGAAAAAGGCTATCACTATCCACCCTATCTAAACCTCTAATCATCTTATATGTTTCAATAAGATCCCCTCTTAGCCGCCGCCTTTCCAGCGAAAACAATCCCAAATCCCTCAGCCTCTCCTCATAGGATCTCCCCTCCATACCAGGCAACATCCTGGTAAACCTCCTCTGCACCCTCTCCAAAGCCTCCACATCCTTCCTGTAATGTGGGGACCAGAACTGCACACAGTACTCCAAGTGCGGCCGCACCAGAGTTGTGTACAGTTGCAACATAACGCTACGACTCCTAAATTCAATCCCCCTACCAATAAACGCCAAGACACCATATGCCTTCTTAACAACCTTATCTACTTGATTCCCAACTTTCAGGGATCTATGCACACATACACCTAGATCCCTCTGCTCCTCCACACTATTCAAAGTCCTCCCGTTAGCCCTATACTCAACACATCTGTTATTCCTACCAAAGTGAATTACCTCACACTTCTCCGCATTAAACTCCATCCGCCACCTCTCGGCCCAACTTTGCAACCTGTCTAAGTCTTCCTGCAAACTACGACACCCTTCCTCACTGTCTACCACACCACCGACTTTGGTGTCATCAGCAAATTTGCTAATCCACCCAACTATACCCTCATCCAGATCATTAATAAATATTACAAACAGCAGTGGCCCCAAAACAGATCCCATAGGTACGATAGCGGCATTTAAGGGGCATCTCGATGAATATATGAATAGGATGGGAATGGAAGGATACGGACTCTGTAAGTGCGTACGGTTTTAGTTTAGGCAGGCATAGTGATTGGCACAGGCTTGGAGGGCTGAAGGGCCTGTTCCTGTGCTGTGCTGTTCGTTGTTCTTTGTCCTTCAGCAACTAGGGATGGGCAATAAATGCTGGCCAGCCAGTGACGCCCATGTCCCACGAATGAATAAAAAATAAATATCTCCCTGCAGGAGAGGAGGGCTTGTGGAATTTGAACATTCTGTTACTGGGAAGGGTTAAGGCAGTTGTTGACGGAACTCAGCTACTCTCTGGCCTGCCTGCCTGCCTCCCCAGAGGTCGAGGCTCTCCTGGAGCAGGGTTTGGGGCAGGAGTGGAAAGAGGGTGGAACAGCCTTTGCCCACGTGAGCCCAGAGTGCTGCTAGGCCGAGGTTCTGCTGCAGCATTTCGTAAATGCTCAGCCCTGTGAAAGCCGAGGGAGGAGACTGAAGGAATCTGCTGCAGGCAGCTGGAAAAGGCAGGGATGATACTTGTTCTGCTCATCGTTGTTGGGGAGGCAGTGCCCTTCTCCCGTACTGATCGACAGAACAGCGCCGAGCCGCACTGTCCCCTCCCGTCTCCTGCTGACCCGTCTCTCCAGTGACACGCTGCATGGAAAAACTGAAACCAATAAAGAAAGGCCACATCTGTCAACCTTCCCATAAATCCTGCCCCCATCTTCCCTCGCTGGGATCTTGCCATACGTGGCATGGCGGCACAGTGGTTAGCACTGCTGCCTCTCAGCGGCAGGGACCCGGATTCGATTCCGGCCTTGGGCCACCGTTTGTGCAGAGTTTGCACATCCTCCCCGTGTCTGCGTGGGTTTCCTCCGGGTGCTCTGGTTTCCTCCCACAGTCCAAAAGACGTGCTGGTTAGGGCGCATTGGCCGTGCTAAATTCTCCCTCAGAGTACGTGAACAGGCCCCGGAGTGTGGCGACTAGGGGATTTTCACAGTAACTTCATTGCAGTGTTAATGTAAGTCTACTTGTGACACTAATAAATAAACTTTAAACTTTAACTTTAGCACTTGTGTCTCATAAAACATAGAACAGTCCAGCACAGGAACCGGCCCTTCGGCCCACGATGTTGTGCCAAACATGATGCCAAATTAAACTAATCCCTTCTGCCTGTCCTTGGTCCATATCCATCTATTCCTTGCATATTCATCAGTTATTTTTTAAGTTTATAAAAGTTTACACTGCAATGAAGTTAGTGTGAAAATCCCCCAGTTGTCACACTCCGGCATCTGTTCGGGTTAGCACTGCTGCCCCACTGCGCCAGGGACCCATGTTCAATTCCAGCTTCGGGTGAGTGTCTGTGTGGAGTCTGCACATTCTCCCCATGTCTGCATGGGTTTCCTCCGGGTGCTCCGGTGTCCTCCCACACTCCAAAATGATGTGCAGGTTAGGTGGATTGCCTATGCTAAATTGCCCCTCAGTGTCCAAAGATGTGCAGGTTAGGTGGATTGGCCGTACTAAATTGCCCCTCAGTGTCCAAAGACGTGCTGGTGAGGTGGATTGGCCATGCTAAATTGCCCCTTAGTGTCCAAAGATGTGCAGGTTAGGTGGATTGGCCATAGGAAATGTGTGGGGTTATGGATATAGAGCGGGGTTGAGGGTCTACAGCGGGTAATTTACTCTGTCAGAGAGTCGGTGCAGACTCGATGGGCTGAATGGCCTCCCCCCATGAGTGGCTCAATACTTATGCTTCATACAGCATTCCAAAAACAGATTATCTGCTCATCATCACATTGCCATTTCTGGGATCTTGCTGTGCGCAAGTCGGATGCCGTGTTGCTACACTGCCACATTGCACATCTGTGGCTGTACAATCAAAGGGAGGGTGAATAGTGTCACAAAAATGCACGGATTTCTTTCCCGTTTTTAGACGTGGTGTCCTATAGACAGAGAAGTCTGGAGAACAGAAGCAAAATACTGTGGGTGCTGGAA
This sequence comes from Mustelus asterias, assembly GCF_964213995.1. Classification (NCBI taxonomy): domain Eukaryota; kingdom Metazoa; phylum Chordata; class Chondrichthyes; order Carcharhiniformes; family Triakidae; genus Mustelus; species Mustelus asterias. Next base: position 5,356,234 of record NC_135821.1, on the reverse strand, counting down.
TCTGGAATTAAGAATCTACAGATGACCATGAAACCATTGTCGATTGTTGGAAAAACCCATCTGGTTCACTCATGTTCCCTTTTGGGAAGGAAATCTGCCATCCTTACCCGGTCTGGCCTACATGTGACTCCAGATCCACAGCAATGTGGTTGACTCTCAACTGCCCTCTGAAATGGCCTAGCAAAACACTCAGTTCAAGGGCAGTTAGGATTGGGCAATAAATGCTGGCCCAGCCAGCGACACCCATGTCCCACGAATGAATATACATTAAAAAATCTGAAGCAAAAACAGGGAATGCTGGAAAAACTCAGCAGGCCTGGGCAGCATCTGGAGGGAGAGTGAAACAGAGTTTGAGTCCATATGATTCTCCTTCAGAGCTAAGAGAGGGAGAAATGTGTTGGTGTATAAGAGGGGGGTGGAACATGGTAGAAGGTCCGTGATTGACAGGAGCTGGGAGAGATCCCAACAATGATGTAGCAAAACGTAAGTGACAGCTGGCCTGGTGGGGGGAGGGGGATGGAGAGGTGGAGGGGGAGGAAGGGGGAGGGGGAGGGAGAGGGGGAGGGGGAGGAAGAGGGAGGAGGGAGAGGGGGAGGGGGAGGATGGGGGAGGGGGAGGGACGGCTTTTACATTGGGATGAAAAATATTTGGGATTATATAGCACAAAACGTCAAGATTGAGGAGAAGGGTTGCAGTCTAAAGTTGTTGAACTCAGTGTTAAGTTTCTTTTAATTCATCCATGGGACATGGCTGGGCCAGCATTTATTGCCCATCCCTCGTTGCCCTTGGAGGGCAGTTGAGAGTCAACCACATTGCTGTGGCTCTGGAGTCACATGTAGGCCAGACCGGGTAAGGACGGCTGATTTCCTTCCCTAAAGGACATCAGTGAACCAGATGGGTTTTTCCGACAATGGTTTCATGGCCATCGTTAGTTTCTTAATTCCAGATATTTTTGATTGAATTCAAATTCCACCATCTGCCGTGGCGGGATTCGAACCACGGGTCCCCCAGAACATTAGCTGAGTTTCTGGATCAATAGTCTAGCGATAATACCACTGGGCCATCACCTCCCATTGCCCTGAGAGCTGTAATGTGCCTAATTGTGAGAACATTCTGGAGGTTTGGGATTGATATGAGAGCTACAATAAGCCCTGGGAAACATTTGACAGCGATCAATGAGCAGATTATGGTGGATGGCACAGTGGTACAGTGGTTAGCACTGCTGCCTCACAGCGCCAGGGACCCGGGTTCGATTCCAACCACAATTATCGGCCTCATTTTACATAGATAGGATGCAGCAAGGATGTTGTGTGGCCAACACAGTCCAGGAGGAAGTGAGCGTGTAAAAATAGAATTTCTTTTTAATTTTTGATCTTTTCTTGTTATTTATAAAGCTTCTGAATCCTAGCAGGCTGCTTGGGTTCTTTTCTGGTTGACGATTTGGGCAAAAATGCTGCCCCGGTTTTGCTTTAACACAAACCAAACGGCCATTGGCGAAAGAAGTAAGTACAACCAGGTTAGGGTTATGCAATTCACAAAAGCCCATCAATAACTGAACTGCTGTTTCTCAGCCTGCGCCATGCATTATTCATGGAGAAGTTATTGGAATGTAGTGTTGAATTAAGTATAACATTTGTGCACAGTGAATCGAAACCTGCAAGCGATCATTCTCTGAGTCAGAATATCCGACTACAACACCTCTGCAAAATCTCACTCTCTTCCCCTCCCCCTCTCTGTCTCCCTCGCTCTCTCTATCCAAATCATACTCACCTTCTCCCTCACTTCTTCTCTCTCCTTTCCTTTTCTCTCTCTCCCTTTTTTCACCACTCCACCACTCTCTCTGTCTCTCCTTCTCTCCATCCCTCTCGCCCTCCCTCTCTCCCTCTTTCTCTCCCTCCCTCTCTCCCCCCCTCTCTCCCTCTCTCTCTCCCTCTCTCCCTCCCTCTCTCCCTCTCCCTCTCTCTCCCTCCCTCTCTCCTTCTCTCTCTCCCTCCCTCCCTCCCTCCCTCTCTCCCTCCCTCTGTCCCTCTCTCTCTCCCCCCTCTCTCCCTCTCTCTCTCCCTCCCTCTCGCCCTCTCTCTCCCTCCCTCTCTCTCTCTGTCCCTCCCTCTCTCCTTCTCACTCTCCCTCCCTCTCTCCCTCCCTCTGTCCCTCTCTCTCTCCCTCTCTCTCCCTCTCTCCCTCCCTCTCTCCCTCCCTCTCTCCCTCCATCTGTCTTTTGCTCTCCCTCTCATAATTCCTCTCCCTCTCTCTTTCCCTCTCACTTGGTCTCCTTCTTTTCCTGTCCCTCTCTCTCTTTCCCTCTCTCCCGCTCTCTCTCCCTCCCTCCATTTCTCCCTCCCTCTCTGCCTGCTGCCACCCTCTCTTAATTCCTCCCCCTCCTTCTTTCTCCTCCTTCCCCTCTGTCGCCCTCCGTCCCTCTCCCTATTCCCCTCTCTTTCCCCCCTTTTTCTCTCTCCCTCTCTCTCCCTCCATCTCTCCCTCCTGCTCTGTCTCCTACCTCCCTGTCTTAACTCCTCTCCCTCCCCCTCTCTCTCTTCTCCTTCCCTCTCTCCCCCTTCATGGCTCACACTCCCTTCCTCTCTCACCCTCTCTCCCTCTCCGTCTCTCTCTTTCCCTCTCTCCCGTTCCCTCTTTTTTCTCCCTCTCTTCCTCTCCCACTCTCTCTTTCTCTCCCCCTTCATCTCTCAATCTCTGTCCCTCTCTTTCCCTCCATTTCTCCCTCTCTCTCTCCCTTCTCTCTCAATGCCTCTGTCTGCTGCTGCTCCTCTCTCCTTCTCCCTCTCGCTCTCCCTCCCTTTCTCTCTCCCTCCTCCTGAATCTTTCTTTCTCTCTAGTTTGGTCAATTATTTCTTCTTTCTCTTCGCTTATTCATACTCTCTTTTTTCCTCATTCTTCCTTTCACGCACTCACTTTCTTTCTCTCTCAAGTTATTCTTTCTCTCTGCCTTTTCACATTCTTTCCATTCCCTCCTTTTATCTCTTTTCCTCACACCGCTTCGCAGCAGTTTGAGATATTTTTCGATGTTGAAGACTCTACACGAATGGCGATTGTTACCAACCCTCCAGGACTGACTTGGGCCCTCCAGGAATCGAGAGTTAACCCTCAGGATGCGTCAAAGCCCCCGGGGAGAAAATAAATCGCATTCAAAAAATAATTCCTTCAGCTGTTTTTGATTAATGATGAAAAGGTTAAAGACTGGGTGAAAAAGGCCATTTGATTGACAGTCAAGATTTATCCCATCAGATAATGGCGAGCCTGTTAGCTTTCTGCTTGGACATGGGTAAGCAGCGGTCCACCAAGGTGAGGGTTTGTGTGACCAATAACAATGTGGGGACAGCAGAAGGGATCAGCACTCTCCAACCAGAATTAGCAATTGCCTCCCGGGGTGTGGGATCCAGTCCCCGTTCTCATAGAATCTCTACAATGCAGAAGGAGGCCATTCAGCCCATCGAGTCCACACCAACAACAATCCCACCTAAGCCCTATCCCTGTAACGCCATGTAATCCCCCTGACAGTAAGCAGAAATCCCACCCAGATCTATTTCCCGCAACCCCAAACTTTTACCCTGTCAATCCATCTAACCTACACATCTATAGACACTAAGGGGCAATTTAGCATGGCCAATCCACCTAACCTACACATCTTTGGACATTAAGGGTCAATTTAGCACGGCCAATCCACCTAACCTGCACATCTTTGGAGTGTGGGAGGAAACCGGAGCACCCGGATGAAACCCACGCAGACACGGGGAGAATGTGCAATTCCACACAGACAGTGGCCTGAGGCCGGAATCGAACCTGGGTCCCTGGTGCTGTGAGGCAGCAGTGCTAACCACTGTGCCATCGTGCTGCTCCAGGCTCCTTCTCTTGGAAGCCTTGTTGAGCTATTATTGTTCTGGCCAATGGTTGTTCAAGGTTAAGCTCGATTAAGATGCATCCGGACACTGGATGTGATCATTTCCATTCACAATCCAGAAGCTTCCCTCTCTCTTGTCTAACTCTAGATTTCCACACTGCTTCTCGTGGCTGTCGGATTTGTGGCTTCTGTTTATTAATTCTTGGTCATCTTTTATTCTCTCTCTTGCTGGGCTTGCTTTGCGTGTTTAGTCACCGTTTGGAATTCCCAGACTCTATCTCGCTCACTCCCTGTATGTTCAGAGATGAACTATATCTTCCACATACTCTCACTACCTCTCACGTTTCTCTCTTTCCAGCTGTCTCTATCTCTCTCTCTCTTATTCCATGTCTCTCTTATATTGTATGTCTCTCTCTCTTTTTCTCTCTCATCTTTTCTCTCTCATTGTCTCTCACTCTCTTTCTCTCAATCTCTCACTCTGTCTCTCACTCTCTCTTTCTCACTGCCTCTCACTCTCTTTCTCACCGTGTATTTCACTGTTCCTCGCTGTCTCTTTCTCTCTTATTGCTCCTTCTATCTCTCATACCTGCCTTTACTGAATTCTTGCCTCAATCCCTATCTCCATGATCTTCCTCTCACTCAGTCTCTCTCTCGGGCCTGCTGCACTATCCCTCTCCCTCCCTCTCCCTCTCCCTTTCCCTCTCCCTCTCTGTCTGTCTCCCTCTCCCTCTCTGTCTGTCTCCCTCTCACTCTCCCTCTCTGTCTCTCTCCCTCCCCCTCTCTCTTCCAATCTGTCTGTCTCCCTCTCTGTCTGTCTCCCTCTCCCTCTCTGTCTGTCTCCCTCTCTGTCTGTCTCCCTCTCTGTCTGTCTCCCTCTCCCTCTCTGTCTGTCTCCGTCTCCCTCTCCCTCTCTGTCTATCTCCCTCACCCTCTCCCTCCATGTCTCTCTCCCTCTCCCTCTCTCTCCCAATCTGTCTGTCTCCCTCTCCCTCTCTGTCTGTCTCCCTCTCTGTCTGTCTCCCTCTCCCTCTCTGTCTGTCTCCCTCTCTGTCTGTCTCCCTCTCCCTCTCTGTCTGTCTCCCTCTCTGTCTGTCTCCCTCTCCCTCTCTGTCTGTCTCCCTCTCCATCTCTGTCTGTCTCCGTCTCCCTCTCCCTCTCTGTCTATCTCCCTCTCCCTCTCTGTCCCTCTCCTTCTCTCTCCCAATCTGTCTGTCTCCCTCTCCCTCTCTGTCTGTCTCCCTCTCCCTCTCCCTCTCTGTCTGTCTCCCTCTCTGTCCGTCTCCCTCTCCCTCTCTGTCTGTCTCCGTCTCCCTCTCCCTCTCTATCTTCCTCACCCTCTCCCTCCATGTCTCTCTCCCTCTCCCTCTCTCTCCCTCTCTGCCTGCCTCCCTCTCCCTCTCCTGCTCCCTCTCCCTCTCTGTCTGTCTCCCTCTTGCACTTATCCCTCTCCCTCATTTAACCCTCTCAGCTCCGGGCTGGTGGAGGAGTTGACATCCTCACTCTGCCCGCCATCCCGCTGGCGTTACTTTCCCTAAATTTTTCTTTCATCTTCCTGATTTTCTGGTGCCTTTTTTTTGTCCATGTTCCTCCAGCCCCCAGCCATGTCCCACCTGAGGTCACTTGGGAGACAAGGTCCTCTGTTTAAATATAGAAGAGTAAGTGGTGGAGTATTGGAAACTGGAGTCAGATCAGCAGCGCACCACTTGTGTATCAAATTAAATTTTACCAGCAAAAAGCCTCCTGCTGCATTTGAATGTCAATCTCACCTCCGTAATGCAGTGACGGTCCAGGAGTTGCTGCAGTGACTACACCTCCAGAATGCTAAACTCCTTCTCCTGCTCTTAAAGGGGAACTGCATTCGTCGACACTGACCCCGCAGGGTTCAGCAATAATGTTGCTGCCTTGCAGATACATCAATCACTAAACGTCACACCACAGATTAAAAGTTGATCTATTAAACTTTAACGTTTATTTATTAGTCACAAGTAAGGCTGACATTAACACTGCAATGAAGTTACCGTGAAATCCCCCTAGTCGCCACACTCCGGCGCCTGTTCGGGTCAATGCGCCCTAACCAGCACGTCTTTTGGACTGCGGGAGGAAACCGGAGCACCCGGAGGAAACCCACGCAGACACGGGGAGAACGTGCAGACTCCGCACGGACAGTGACCCAAGCCGGGAATCGAACCGGGGTCCCTGGCGCTGCGAGGCAGCAGTGCTAACCGCTGTGATCTAACGAGGCCCTGAGAGGGTACGGGCTTTTATTTCTGGAAGTATGAGATTACAAAATGCAGGGAGTTTTATTGCCGTGTCAAGCCTTCGTTAGGCCGCACTTGGAGAACTGCGCCAATATCAAAAGGATATTGGGGAGCTGGGGAGGGTTACAAGGGCCACCCCAGGATTTTGATTTGATTTTGATTTGATTTGAGTTGATTTATTATTGTCTCATGTATTGGTATACAGTGAAAAGTATTGTTTCTTGCGCTATACAGACAAAGCATACCATTCATAGAGTACATGGGGTCTACAAAGTGTCATGAACGAAACCCAATCCATCACTCAAACCAGCCTCCCATCCATTGACTCCGTCTACACTTCCCGCTGCCTCGGCAAAGCAGCCAGCATAATTAAGGACCCCCACGCACCCCGGACATTCTCCCTTCCATCTTCTTCCTTCGGGAAAAAGATACAAAAGTCTGAGGTCACGTACCAACCGACTCAAGAACAGCTTCTTCCCTGCTGCCGTCAGACTTTTGAATGGACCTACCTCGCATTAAGTTGATCTTTCTCTACACCCTAGCGATGACTGTAACGCTACATTCTGCACTCTCTCGTTTCCTTCTCTATGAACGGTATGCTTTGTCTGTATAGCTCACAGGAAACAATACTTTTCACTGTATCCCAATACATGTGACAATAATAAATCAAATCAAACCAAACATAGGGGAGAAGGAAAGGAGAGGGTGCAGAATGTAGTGTTACAGTCATAGCTAGGGTGTAGAGAAAGATCAGCTTAAAATAAGGTAGGTTCATTCAAAAGTCTGATGGCAACAGGGAAGAAGCTGTTCTTGAGTTGGTTGGTACGTGACCTCAGACCTTTGTGTGTGTTTACATATCAGGGAAGGGGTTGACAGCTGGGCCGATTGAGGTCTTTAAAAGATTTTGATGAAATGGATACAGACAGAATGTTTCTGCCTGTGGGGGAGAGTGTAACCAGAGGCCGCTGATATGAGGTAGTCACCTAGAAATTTGGGCGGCATGGTAGCACAGTGGTTAGCACTGCTGCCTCTCTGTGCCAGGGACCCGGGTTCGAATTCTGCCTTGGGTCACTGTCTGTGTGGAGTTTGCACATTCTCCCCGTGCCTGCGTGGGTTTCCTCCGGGTGCTCTGGTTTCCTCCCACAGTCCAAAGATGTGCGGGTTAGGTCCATTGGCCATGTTAAATTGCCCCTTAGTGTCAGGGGGACTAGCTAGGGTAAATGCATGGAGTTACGGGGATAGGGCCTGGGTAGGATTGTTGCTGGTGCAGGCTCGATGGGCTGAATGGCCTCCTTCTGCACTGTAGGGATTCTATTCTATTCTAAATCTGCTCGGGAATTCAGCAGAAATATCTTTACCTAGAGAGTGGGGGAGAACATGGAACTCGCTCCCATGGGGACTGATGAAGAGTGCAGATGGGCCAAATGGCCTCTTTCTGTACTGTAGGGAGTCTATGATTCTATGATTCTATTAAAGGGGGAAGCTACACGAGCTGATGAGGGAGTAAGGGATGATAGATTCAAATGAGGAAAGATGGGAGGAGGTTTGAGTGGAGGATAAATGCTAGCACAGACTGATTGGGCCGAATGGCTTGTTTCTGTGCCTCTATAATCCTATATAAACATCCCACTTCTTTCAGTGTGTCTGTTTTACAGGTGTTATCAGAGATACTCCTGGGAAGATCTGTTGTATTTATAGAGTGACTACAATAGGGTAAAATGTCCCAGATCCCTATATGCAATCTGCTGGAGTTCAGAAGGGTAAGATGCAACTTGATAGACAGGGATTCCTCCAGTGCCAGGGGCTTGGAGGGGGGCAGAGTTTGTTCATTGTGTCCAAGAGTGCTTTTTGAGGCAATACGTAGAAAGTCCATCTCGGGAAGGGGCTATTTTAGACTTGGTTCTGGGACACGAGCTCGGACATGTGATTGGTGTCTCAGTGGGGAACCATTTTGGGAACAGTGATCACAATTCTATAAGTTTAAAGATAGAAAAGGATAAAAGTAGTCCCAGAGTAAAAGTACTAAACTGGGGGAAGGCTAACCACGACAGTATTAGGCAGGAGCTAGGGAATGTAGACTGGGGGCGTCTGTTTGAGGGTAAATCCACATCTGATATGTGGGAGTCTTTTAAAAGTCAGCTGTTAACAATTCAGGACAAGTACGTCCCTGTAAAAATGAAGTATAAAGATGGCAAGATTTGGGAACCCTGGATGACAAGAGAGATTAGTGAAAAAGAAGAAGGAGGCATACATAAATGTCAGGAAATTGAAAAGGGATAAGGTTCTTGAGGAATAGAAAGATAGCAGGAAAGAGCTGAAACAGGGACTTTGGAGGGCAAAAAAAGGGGCCATGAAATGTCCTTAGCAGGCAGGATTAAGGAGAATCCCAAGGTGAAAGAGGGTAGCTAAGGAAAGGGAAGGTCCACTCAAGGACAGTGGAGGGAATTTGTGTGTGGAGCCAGATGAGGTGAGCTAGGTTCTTAATGAGTACTTTGCATCAGTATTCACAAAGGAGAAGGATGTGGTGGATGGTGAGTGTAGAAAGGAGGGTGTTGACATTCTAGGACATGCTGAGATAAAAAGGGAGGAGGTATTGGAGGTTTTGAAAAACATTAAGGTGGACAAGTCCCCAGGACCAGATCGGGTCTATCCCAGAATACTGAGAGAGGCGAGGGAAGAAATTGCTGAGGCCTTGGCCAAAATCTTTGTGTCCTCTTTAGCCATGGGCGAAGTACCAAAGGATTGGAGAGTAGCTAACATTGTTCCTCTGTTTAAGAAGGGCAGAAGAGACAATCCGGGAAATTACAGGCCTGTGAGCCTTACATCAGTGGTGGGGAAATTGTTGGAGAAGATTCTTAGGGACAGGATGTACTCACATCTGGAAGAGAATAGGCTTATTAGTGAGAGGCAGCATGGTTTTGTGAAGGGGCGGTCGTGTCTCACAAACTTGATTGAGTTCTTTGAGGAAGCGACAAGAAAAATTGACCAGTGCAGGGCAGTGGATGTTGTAGACATGGACTTTAGTAAAGCCTTTGATAAGGTTCCTCACGGCAGGCTGATACGGAAGGTGAAGTCATATGGATTTCGAGGTGAGCTGGTAAGATGGATACAAAACTGGCTTGGGCATAGAATAAGAAGTCTCACAACACCAGGTTAAAGTCCAACCTTGGACTTTAACCTGGTGTTGTGAGACTTCTTACTGTGTTCACCCCAGTCCAACGCCGGCATCTCCACATCATGACTACCTTGGGCATAGAAAGAAGAGAGTAGCAGTGGAAGGGTACTTTTCTAACTGGAGGTCTGTGACAGGCCGTGTTCCACAAGGATCAGTGCTGGGACCTCTGTTGTTTGTAATATATATAAATGATTTGGAGGAAAATGTAGGTGGTCTAATTAGTAAATTTGCAGATGATACAAAAATTGGGAGAGTAGCAGATAGTGAGGAGGATTGTCAGTGGATGCAGCAGGATATAACTCAGCTGGAGACCCGGGCCGAAAGATGGGCGATGGAATTTAACCCGGACAAATGGGAGGTGATGCGATTTGGAAGGTCTACAGTAAAAGGAAAGTATACAGTAAATGGTAGAGCCCTTAGAAATATTAACATACAGAGGGATCTAGGCGTGCAGATCCACAGTTCCCTGAAGGTGGTCAAGAAGGCCTATGGCATTGCTGGCCTTCATTGGTCGAGGCGTTGAGTATAGGAATTGGAAAATCATGTTGCAGCTGTATAAGACTTTGGTTAGGCCGCATTTGGAGTACTGTGTACAATTCTGGTCGCCACACTACCGGAAGGATGTTGATGCATTGGAAGGGGTGCAGAAGAGATTTACCAGGATGTTGCCTGGTTTGGAGGATATAAGACCATAAGACCATAAGACATAGGAGCGGAAGTAAGGCCATTCGGCCCATCGAGTCCACTCCACCATTCAATCATGGTTGATTTCAACTCCATTTACCCGCTCTCTCCCCATAGCCCTTAATTCCTCGAGAAATCAAGAATTTATCAATTTCTGTCTTGAAGACGCTCAACGTCTCGGCCTCCACAGCCCTCTGTGGCAATGAATTCCACAGACCTACCACTCTCTGGCTGAAGAAATTTCTCCTCATCTCTGTTCTAAAGTGACTCCCTTTTATTCTAAGGCTGTGCCCCCGCGTCCTAGTCTCCCCTGCTAATGGAAACAACTTCCCTACGTCCATCCTATCTAAGCCGTTCATTATCTTGTAAGTTTCTATTAGATCTCCCCTCAACCTCCTAAACTCCAATGAATATAATCCCACGATCCTCAGACGTTCATCGTATGTCAGGCCCACCATTCCTGGGATCATCCGTGTGAATCTCCGCTGGACCCGCTCCAGTGCCAGTATGTCCTTCCTGAGGTGTGGGGCCCAAAATTGCTCACAGTACTCCAAATGGGGCCTAACCAGTGCTTTATAAAGCCTCAGAAGTACATCCCTGCTTTTGTATTCCAAGCATATGGACTATGAAGAAAGGTTGAACAAACTTGGATTGTTTTCGTTGGAGCGTCGGAGGATGAGGGGGGTCTTGATAGAGGTTTATAAGATTATGACAGGCTTGGATAGAGTGGGTAGTCAGAGTCTTTTTCCCAGGGTCGAAGTGTCAATTACTCAGGGGCATAGGTTGAAAGTGAGAGGGGGAAAGTGTAAAGAGATGTAAGGGGCAACTTTTTCACACAGAGGGTGGTGAATGCCTGGAACGCGCTGCCGGAGGAGGCGGTGGAAGCAGATTCTAAACAACATTCAAGAGGCATCTGGATCGATACATGGATCGGCAGGGAATAGAGGGATATGGACCACACAGAGGCGAGAAAATATTAGATTTGATAGGCATCTGTGTTGGCACAGACTTGGTGGCTGAAGGGCCTGTACTATTCTTTGTCCTTTGTTCTTTGATCGAAGCATTTAAATCCCGAGGGGTATTGACAGGGTGGATGTGGAGAGGATGTTTCCTCTTGTGGGACATTCTAGAACTAGGGGGTCACTGTTTAAAAATAAGGGGTCGGCCATTTAAGACGGAGATGAGGGGAATTTATTTCTCTCAGAGGGTAGTAAGTCTCTGGAACTCTCTTCCTCAAAAGGCAGTGGGAGCAGAGTCTGTGAATATCTTTAAGGCAGAGTTAGATAGATTCTTGCTTAATGAGGGGGGGTGAAAGGTCTTTGGGGGTTGATGGGAATGTGGGGCTGAGGTTACAATCAGATCAACCAATGATCTTGTTGGCATAGTAAGAAGTCTCACAACACCAGGTTAAAATCCAACAGGTTTATTTGGAATCACAAGCTTTCGGAGTGCCGCTCCTTCATCAGATCACCTGATGAAGGAGCAGTGCTCCGAAAGCTCGTGATTCCAAATAAACCTGTTGGACTTTAACCTGGTGTTGTGAGACTTCTTACTGTGCCCACCCCAGTCCAATGCCGGCATCTCCACCTCAATGATCTTGTCGAATGGAGGAGCAGGCTCGAGGGGCCGAATGGCCTACTCCTGCTCCGAATTTGTAAGCTCGTATGGGAGGATAGCTGAGAATAAAACTGACGCTTCAGGGGATAGTTGGAGAGGTGGCCATAACCTGGCTAAAGCTATAGATTTTAAGAGGCATCTTAAAAATGACAGACAGAGATGAAGAGGTTTAGAGCGGGAATTCTAGAGATTAGAGGCCCAGGTAGTTGAAGACACAATGGATGGATTAAAAACTGGACGAGATCAGGAAGGGGTGAGTCCAGGGAAAAGTTATAAGTTTATTTATTAGTGTCACAGGTAGGCTTACATTAACACTTGTGACCTTTAAGAAATGTTTTTTTTCAATCATGTTCTCTGCAGGGGAGGCGATGGCCGAGTGGTATTATCGCTCGACTATTAATCCAGAAAGTCAGCTAATGTTCTGGGGACCTGGGTTCGAATCCCACCACGGCAGATGGTGGAATTTAAATTCAATTAAAAAATATCTGGAATTGAGAAACTACTGATGACCATGAAACTATTGTCGATTGTCGGAAAAACCCATCTGGTTCACTAATGTCCTTTAGGGAATGAAATCTACCTGGTCTGGCCTACATGTGACTCCAGAGCCATAGCAATGTGGTTGACTCTCAACTGCCTTCCAAGGGCAACTAGGGATGGACAATAAATGCTGGCCCAGCCAGTGACGCCCATGTCCCATGAAGTTTGTAAGCTGGCCTTTTGGTTTCATTGTTGCATCGGCTGTCTCTAAAAGTCCTCTTATTGCTGCTTCAATGGCTTGAATGGGGTTTTGTTTATTTTTACTCTGGGCTTCAGCTACTTTCTGAGATTTGTTTACTGATCCTGCATTGTCAGGGGGAAGACTGGGTGGCAGGTCATGTGTTTTGGACATGTTTTTCCTCTTCATTATGAATTCAAGGTTTCGCTTTCAGCTTTGGGGCTGCTGTCTGCTGGTTTAGTTGGAGAGTGTCCTGGTTATCAAATGGAAAGCAGTGTTTCTTTAGCTCTCCTTGGCATTGGAAATTCTGCTGGCTAGCTGGAAGCAAGGTTTCTGGCCTTCCTGGAGTGAAAATTGGTGATTCGCTAGCTAGCTAGTGTGTGGGTGTGTGTGTGTCTCAAAAGAACTGCAGCATCCAACCAAAGGACTAAGTTCCAGCATCACGTGAGCATTCGTATTTTCTGTGCTAAACCTGTGGCAAGGATTTTACTTATGGGATTTGTTTGGTTGGAACAATGTTTAGTTGTGAAGGTTTATACAATTTCATGGGTTTTCTTTGTTTGCAAATTGATAAAAGTTATTGCCTATTTTATTTACCGCAAACTTAAATAAACTTTGTTTGATAAAAGCTCCCTAGTGGGTCATTTGAATCATACCTGAAGTGAAACATCTCACCCTAGCCAAAAACAAATAGCAAAACTCATGATCCAGGCGGGCTTCATAAAACACTTTGGAGTTTCTGACTTGAATTATAACACACTGCAATGAAGTTACTGTGAAAATCTCCTAGTCGCCACACTCCGGTGCCTGTTCGGATACACTGAGGGAGAATTTAGCATGGCCAATGCATCTAACCAGCACGTCTTTCGGACTGTGGGAGGAAACCAGAGCACCCAGGGGAAACCCACGCAGACACGGGGAGAACGTGCAGACTCCACACAAACTGTGACCCAAGACAGGAATCGAACCCCGATCCCTGGCGCTGTGAGGCAGCCGTGCTAACCACCATGCCGCCCCCTAAGGGTTTGAACAGGGCAAGGAAGAGTGTTAAAAGTGCAGTGTTGGTGGATCAAGGGCCAACATAGATCAGCGAGCAAAGCGGGGTGATGGCTGCAGCTTGAATCTGCGGATTGCTTGACTTTGTTAGATTTGTGGAGATTGAGCGAGTGTCACTCTGAAAGAGTGCCACACTGAGAGAGTGTCATACTGAGAGAGTGTCACACTGAGAGAGTGTCACACTGAGAGAGTGTCGCACTGAGAGAATGACGCATTGAGAGAGTTTCACACTGAGAGAGTGCCACACTGAGAGTTACACTGAGAGAGTGTCACATTGAGAGAGTGTCACACTGAGAGAGTGTCGCATTGAGAGAGTTTCACACTGAGAGAGTGTCACACTAATAGAGTGTCCCTCTGAGAGTGTGTCACACTGAGAGAGTGTCTCACTGAAAGAGTGTTGCATGAGAGAGTTTCACACTGAGAGCATGTTGTACTGACAGAGTTTCACACTGAGAGAGTGTTGCACTGAGAGAAAGTCACTTTGAGAGATTGCTGCACTGAGAGAGTGCCGCACTGAGTGTCACTCTGAGAGAATGTTGCACTGAGGGCGTGCCACACTGAGAGAGAGTCACATTGAGAGAGTGCCACACTGAGGGAATGTCACACTGAAAGAGTATCACACTGAGACAGTGTCACACTGAGAGAGTGTCACTCTGAGAGAATGTTGCACTGAGGGAGTGCCACACTGCGAGAGAGTCACATTGAGAGACTGCCACACTGAGGGAGTGTCACACTGAAAGAGTATCACACTGAGACAGTGTCACACTGGGAGAGTGTCGCTCTGAGAGAGTGCCACACTGAGAGGGTGTCTCACTGAGAGTCACACTGAGAAGAGAGTGCCACACTGAGAGAGTGCCACACTGAGAAGAGAGTGTCGCACTGAGAGAGTGCCACACTGAGAGAGTGCCACACTGAGAGACTGTCACTCTGTCAGAGGTGCCGTCTTTCAGATGAGGTGTTAAAACGCACTCCCTTCCGCCCATTGAAGTGGACACAATAAACTTCAAAGCTCCAGTCTGCAGACCAGCCCAGAATTTAACCGGGGCCCATAATTGCTGCAGAAACAAGATCAGTAAAGACAGGAAACCTGGTTGACTGTGGAAGCTCGCTGTGGGTAAATTGCCTCCCACTTTTGCCAGAAGTGTCTGTGATTCAAAAGAGAAAGCGCTTTTGGGCATCGTGAGGGCTAAATGCAAGGGTTTATTTTTCGGATAAACAGGGGAGAGAATGGGAAAGACAGAGGTGAGCAGAGGGCAGTAACACTCTTGCAGAGTATGTCGTCTTACTCATGTACCCTGTTTCGATGTAGGCCTGTGTCAAACATCGCCCTGCACCGTCACAGAGTCATAGAGGTTTACAGCATGGTAACAGGCCCTTCGGCCCAACTTGTCCATGCCGCCCTTTTTTTTAAACCCCTAAGCTAATCCCAATTGCCCGCATTTGGCCCATATCCCTCTATACCCATCGTACCCATGTAACTGTCTAAATGCTTTTTAAAAGATAAAATTGTACCCACCTCTACTACTACCTCTGGCAGCTTGTTCCAGACACTCACCACCCTCTGTGTGAAAAAATTGCCCCTCTGGACACTTTTGTATCTCTCCCCTCTCACCTTAAACCTATGCCCTCTAGTTTTAGAATCCCCCACCTTTGGGAAAAGATATTGACTATCCTGCTGATCTATGCCCCTCATTATTTTATAGACCTTTATAAGATCACCCCTCAGCCTCCTACATTCCAGGATAAAAAGCCCCAGTCTATCCAACCTCTCCTTATAACTCAAACCATCAAGTCCCGGTAGCATCCTAGTACAGAATAAAACATGCCCTGTACAAGTGAGACTAGGCATCATTCAAGCTTTAACAGCTTGGCAGATTGAGTTTTTTTTACACATAGAGGCTGAACCAGCTCAGAGCTTTTGTATTTGCTCAGATCAGAATATTGAGCAGTCAGCTAAACTCAACTCCGCACAAAAGATTTTTGCGGTGATGCTTTAGTAACAGGAACCGCGATGCAGCGTTTTTATTTACAATTTCAACCGTCTTGGAAAAGAGCCGGGTGAGTGCTGAATGTGCTCCGAGATTCACCTGAACATCAGCAGAGGTCACGGCTGGTGGCTTCACTCAGGAACCGTCTCCCCCCCCCCCCCCCCCCCCCTACCACCCCCACCTCACAGCCCCCCCGGGGGTAGCGAGGTGAGGTCTTGTCCAATGTTGACACTGGACTGAAGGTCAGACACTCTCAGCAGCTTGCGTTCTCCCAGGGGCAGAGTCGGGCAAGACTCCAACTTGGAAAGAGGAGGACACACACACACAGAGAGAGAAAGAGAGAGCGATAGAGAGGGTGAGGCAGAGGAAGGGAAGGGGGTCGGGGGGAGAGAGAGAGAGACAGCGAGGAACAGACAGACAAAAAAGCAGACAGGGACACACACCAGCAGATTACACTGGGTGGCACGGTGGCACAGTGGTTGGCACCACTGCCTCACAGCGCCAGGGACCTGGGTTCGATTCCCAACTTGGGTCACTGTCTGTGTGGAATCTGCACATTCTCCCCGTGCCTGGACACTAAGAGGCAACTTAGCATGGCCAATCCATCTAATCGACACATCTTTGAACACTAAGGAGCAATTTGGCATGGCCAATCCACCTAACCTGCACATCGTTGGACACTAAGGAGCAATTTAGCATAGCCAATCCACCTAACCTGCACATCTTTGGACAGTAAGGGGCAATTTAGAATGGTTAATCCACCTGACCATTTTGGACTGTGGGAGGAAACCGGAGCACCCGGAGGAAACCCACGCAGACACGGGGAGAATGTGCAAACTCCAGACAAACTGTCATCCAAGGCTGGAATCGAACCCGGGTCCTTAGCGCTGTGAGGCAGCAGTGCTAACAACTGTGCCACCGTGCCACCCAAATTGGTCCAGCAAATCCTCATGGAAATATCCCTCCAGCACGATTCCTTTCCCGCAGACACAGTTCGGGTCGCCAATCCACCAGGAATTATTCTGGAATGTGCAGGAATTCGGGATTAAGCCGAAGGCAAGGAGAGTCGCGGGGATGATAATGGAAATTGTACATTCGGTCATCGTTAGTTCCTTCATTTGTTTTGAAGTATTGAAGACAGGCCCGGGGCATCTAGAATCATCCGGCCCTGTGCCCCGGGGATTGACATGCCGAGTGACCAATGGTGGGGGGGAGGGGGGGTTGGGGGCGGGGCTGTTGGTGATGGGAGGTCACGTGATGAAACAGCCAGGCGTATTCCAGTTCAGGTTGGCGATCTCTAGAGACTGTGGGGAAGTTCACTCCCGACCTCTGACCTTCCTCACAGCGCAGGGTCAAACCAATTGTTATCCATCCACTGCAAACAACGCCATTTGCTCTCGCGGTTAAACAGAAAAGATTCCATCACCAATAGGGGGAGGGAAGGAAAGGCACCCAAAACCCCCCCACCCCCCAAACCCCCCACCCACGCCCCCAACTCCCACCCATCCCCCAACCACCACCCACCCCCTCAATCCCCATCTACCCCCCAACCCCCACCCACCCCCCCAAAACCCCCCCACCCCCTCAACACCCACCCACCCCTCACCCATCCCCCAACCCCCAACCCCCACCCGCCCCCCCCAACTCCCACCCACCCCCCAACCCCCACCCACTCCCTATCCCCATCCACCCCCACCCATCCCCCAACCCCCACCCATCTCCCCAACTCTCACCCACCCCCCAACCCTCATCCACCCCCATCCCCACGGACCCCCTCAACCCCCACCCCCAACCATCCCGCCCCCTCAGCCCCCCACCACCCCCCAGCCACCCCACTCCTCAATCCCCTCACCCACTCCCACCCCCATTTCCGGCCCACCTCCTCAATTCTCCTTCCACTCCCCTCAATTCCCCCGCTCACTCCCAACCTCCCAATTCCCCCACCCACTCCCATTCCCCAATCCCGCACCCACCCCCTCAACCCCCATTTCCCCCCCCCCCCAACTTAACCCTCCCGCCCCTCCCCACCTGGTGTCCTGGGCCAGTGTCACCAGGAAAGGTCAGTTGTCCATTTACCTTACCGCTGTTTCTGGGATCTTGCTGTGCATATATTGGCTGCTGCATTCCCAACAGCAGTGTTTATATTTCAGCCCTGGCTGTTAAGTGCTTTGTGTCTTGGGGAGCTTCGTAAATAAATGCCTTTCCTAAATACCTTTTAATGTAGCCAGTCTCTTTAAATCTGACAGACTGGCATTCAATAGTTGGTACTTTCCGTGAAGTATTGGAATTGAGGAGTCAGGGTTTTTGTAACAGTGCTCGATCAGAGACAATTGATATTCTGGAATGGCTGATGATGAATTTGCACTGTGAGTCTGGAGCGATGGTAACGCTTGAATGGGCCGTAACTGTAAATGGCAGCACGGTGGGTGGCCCAGTGCTGCCTCACAGCGCCAGGGACCCTGGTTCAATTCTGGCCTCGGGTGACTGTCTGTGTGGAGTCTGCACAGTTCTCCCCGTATCTGCGTGGGTTTTCTCCGGGTGCTCTGGTTTCCTCCCACACTCCAAAGATGTGTAGGTTGGGTGGATTGACCATGCTAAATTGCCCCTTAGTGTCCAAAGATCTGCAGGTTAGGTGGATTGGCCATGCTAAATTGCCTCTTAGTATCCAAAGATTGCAGGTTAGGTGGATTGGCCATAGTAAGTTGTCCCTTAGTGTCCCAAGATGTGCAAGTTAGGTGGATTGGCCATGCTAAGTCGCCCCTTAGTGTCCAAAGATGTGCCGGTTAGGTGGATTGGCCATGCTAAATTGCCCCTTAGTGTCCTAAGGTGTGCAGGTTAGGTGGATTGGCAATGCTAAATTGCCCCCTAGTGTCCAGGATGTCTAGGTTAGGAGGATTCGTAGGGTAAATACTTTGGCTAATGGGAAATAGGGCCTGGGTGGGACGATCTGTCAAAGAGTCAGTGCAGACTCGATGGGCCGAATGGCCTCCTTCTGCACTGGAGGGATTCAATGATTCTATGAACTTGGGATGCTTCTGTGTTGCCTTACACTCAGCTGATTGGTGAAGCAGTGGTTCAATCCTGATGTATCCTGTGTTAACAAATCGTAGATTAATGTTCCCTGAGCTTTGTCCTGCATGGTTCGAACCTTTTAACCTTTCAGTGTCCCAAAGGAAAACTGCAAGACATTGGGATAGAAGGCAAAGATTGAAAATTATGCAAGAATAGTGATTTCCTCAACACCACAGCAGCACTTCACTGGTACTCCCTTGAGAATCTTTAAGACAGTGTGAGACACGATTCATTCATGGGACATGGGTGTCGCTGGCTGGCCAGCATTTATTGCCCATCCCTAGTTGCCCTTGGAGGGGCAGTTGAGAGTCAACCACATTGCTGTGGCTCTGGAGTCACATGTAGGCCAGACTGGGTAAGGACGGCAGATTTCCTTCCCTAAAGGACATTAGTGAACCAGATGGGTTTTTCCGACAATTGATAATGGTTTCATGGTCATCAGTAGATTCTTAATTCCAGATTTTTTTGTACTGAATTCAATTTCCACTAACTGCTGTGGTGGGATTTGAACCCGGGTCCCCAGAACATTAGCTGAGTTTCTGGATTAGTAGTCTAGCGATAATACACTAGGCCATTGTCTGCCCTAAATGTCACTAAAACTAGATTTCTTGACCATCATAGAGTCACAGAGGTTTACAGCATGGAAATAGGCCCTTCGGCCCAACTTGTCCATGCCGCCCTTTTATTTACTACTAAGCTAGTCCCAATTGCCCACGTTTGGCCCATATCCCTCTATACCCATCTTACCCGTGTAACTATCTAAATGCTTTTAAAAGACAAAATTGTACCCACCTCTCCTTCTACCTCTGGCAGCTCATTCCAGACACTCACCCACCCTCTGTATGAAAAAATTGCCCCTCTGGACCCTTTTGTATCTCTCCCCTCTCACCTTAAACCTATGACCTCTAGTTTTAGACTCCTCTTCCTCTGGGAAAAGAAGTTGACTCTGCAAACCATCCTTCTATCCAAGGCCATCCTTCGCATTGCTGTTTGTGGGAGCTTTCTGTGCACTAATTGACTGTTGTGGTTTCCGACATTACGGCAGCGACCCCACTCCCACAAAGTATTTCATTTCTGTAAAGGCATCCTGAGGCCGTGAGAGGCGCTATATGAATGCAAATTCTTTCTTTTTGCCTCTATGACAGTGGGCGAGCCGGGGGCAGCTGTATAACACTGAGTGACGGAGTATCCAAAAGAAATAAAATGAAGGAAAACGCAGCCAGGGGCTAGGGACAGCGTGAGAGTGGGGAAAAATGAGACAGTGATGGACACAGACAGCCCTGCATAGCCTTTGCACAAATATCTTTTATTTTATTATCCAGAGCCTGCGATGAAGTTATATCTTTGCCTTCACTCCCATGTCTCCAATATGGTTTGATACAAGTACATTAACTGGGCAATATAGATGCTTTACTCTGCATGTCCTGGTGAGGAGATGTTAGAGATCACTCAGGGAGTCTGCGGCCGGAGTCTTATCAATGTTCACACCAGCAGAATTTTCCCATCCTGCCGCAAGTTAACGGAGATTTGGCTAGTTACCAAATCCTCCGACCTCGCTGCAGCGGGAGCATGGTGCTGCCTCGGGAAAGCAGCCAGCATAACCAAGGACCCCACGCACACTGGACATTCTCTCTTCCACCTTCTTCCGTCGGGAAAAAGGTACAAATGTCTGAGGTCACGTACCAACCGACTCAAGAACAGCTTCTTCCCTGCTGCTGTCAGACTATTGAATGGACCTACCTTGCATTAAGTTGACCTTTCTCTACACCCTAGCTGTAGCAGGTAAGATCATGCCCTAAATTTCTGTGGCAACGTACACTTTTCTATGTATGTCGCAAGCCGGATAGTGGCAGGAGAATCTTTAACATTCTTCCCACCACATCGCGGACCAGGAACCTCTCCTGTTCTTCGTACCATTAACGTACTGGACGGCTTTGCAAGACAATGTGCAATTTGGCCGTCAAGTCCTGGGGTGGGATTCGAACCCGCAGCTTCTGGCTCAGAGGCAGGAGCACTAACCCACGGCACCACAAGGCCTCCTCACTCTCTGCATCCGCCTCAATCTATAATCCAAGCTGAATTTCACTGGAAGTGCAAGATGTGACAAAAACTGTCACGGCTGTATTCAAAATAACATTTCAGTCTGGAGTTATTTTCCTCAACACATGGACAACTGGAGGTTTTCAGAATCTTGGCCATTCGATTGACAGCGAGAGCTTTGTTTGTGTCAATAGTCGTCAAGTGAGGAAACTCACTTTCATCCACCATCTTCACTCTCTCCACCAGCGACGCACAGCAGCAGACTGCCCCATCTACAAGATACTACAAAGGGTTGTGAATGTAGCCCAATCCATCACGCAAACCAGCCTCTCATCCATTGACTCTGTCTACACTTCCCGCTGCCTCAGAAAAGCAGCCAGCATAATCAAGGACCCCACACACCCCGGACATTCTCTCTTCCACCTCCTTCCATAAGGAAAAGGTCTGAGGTCACATACCAACTGACTCAAGAACAGCTTCTTCCCTGCTGCCGTCAGACTTTTGAATGGACCTACCTTATATTAAGTTGATCTTTCCCTACACCCTGTAACAGTCCATTCTGCACCCTCTCCTTTCCTTCTCCCCTATGTACTCTACGAGTGCCTCACAGTGCCAGGGACCGGGGTTCAATTCCGGCCTCGGGTCACTGTCTGTATGGAGTTTGCACGTTCTCCCCTTGTCTTTGTGGGTTTCCTCCGGATGCTCCGGTTTCCTTCCACAGTCCAAAGATGTGCTGGTTAGGTTGATTGGCCAAGCCAAATTAACCCTAGTTTAGGGGGATTAGCAGGGTAAATATGTGGGGTTGCGGGAATAGGGCCTGGGTGGGACTGTGGTCAGTGCAGACCCGATGGGTTGAATTCTGCACAGACCTCCTTCTGCACTGTAGGATTCTATGATTCTATGAACGGTATGCTTTGTCTGTATAGCGTGCAAGAAACAATACTTTTCATTGTATACCAATACATGTGACAATAATAAATCAAATCAAATCAAATCAAAAGATGTTCTGCGGCAACTCACTGAGGATCTATTGATAGTATTATGTAACCCTCAATCTCGACCATCTAGAAGGACAAGGGCAGCAGATGCATGGATCACCATCGCCCGCAAGTTCCCCTCCAAATCATGCACCACCCTGATTTGGAAGTAACTCATTGCTGTGTCAAAATCCTGGAACTCCCTCCCTAACAGCACTGTGGGTGTACCTACACCACGCAGATCACATTGTCTCACGAAGGCAGCTCACCATCACCTTCCCGAGGGCAATTAGGGTTGGACAACAAATGTAAGTCTTCGTGGTGAGACTCACATCCGCAAAAGAATTTTCAGAAATTGTGTTACGTAAATATCTCCCTCGGTCAATCAGAGACTGGCACACGGTTATAGTCTCTCTGTGAATCCACTCTCAATCAGTAAACTGATTTACTTCAGTGTGGGGGGGCGGCACGGTGGCACAGTGGGTTAGCACTGCTGCCTCACAGCGCCAGGGACCCAGGTTTGATTCCCGGCTTGGGTCACTGTCTGTGTGGATTCTTCCCATGTCTGCGTGGGTTTCCTCCAGTTTCCCCCCACAGTCCGAAGAGTTAAGCTGATTGGCCGTGCTAAATTGCCCCTTAGTGTTAGGGGGGATTAGCTAAGGTAAATTCATGGGGTTATGGGGATAGGCCCTGGGTGGGATTGTGGTCGGTGCAGACTTGATGGGCTGAATGGCCTCCTTCTGCATTGTAGGATTCTATGATCTATAGAATGCAGCATTTTTAAAGAATTGATTTCAGCACCTTGGACAGTCACACGTTGAAGTGGTTCCGGCAGAAACATCTTGATTCAGCACCATTCACAACTTTAGATGTTCCGAAGCGTCAATAGGGTACATTCTGGGCGTAGTTTGCCGGTTAGCTCAGTGGGCTGGACAGCTGGTTAGTGATGCTGAGCGGTGCCAACAGCGTGGGTTCAATTCCCGTACCAGCTGAGGTTATTCACGAAGGCCCCACCCTCTCAACCTTGCCCCTCGCCTGAGGTGTGGTGACCCCCAGATTAAAGTCGCCACCAGTCAGCTTTCCCCTCTCCAAGGGGAGACCAACCTTTGGTCATCTGAGACCATAGCAGCTTTACCTGACTTTTCCTATTGTGGTGTAGGGGAACAGGGGGTCCTGAAGTTCCATCGGGGACGGACACTCAGAGTGGACAACATTGGCATCAATGGCTAAAAATGGTTCCTCTGTTTATTTGTTCATTTATTCCTCATCGATTGAGGGTATTTTAAGAGTCAACCACATTGCCATGGGTCTGAAGTCACACGTAGGCCAGACCAGGTAAGGAGGGTAGATTCCCTTCCCTAAAGGGGCGGCACAGTGGCACAGTGGTTAGCACTGCTGCCTCACAGCGTCAGGGACCCTGGTTCGATTCCCGGCTTGGGTCACTGTCTGTGTGGAGTTTGCACGTTCTCCCCATGTCTGCGTGGGTTTCCTCCGGGTGCTCCGGTTTCTTCCCACAGTCCAAAGATGTACGGGTTAGGTGGATTGGCCGTGCTAAATTGCCCCTTAGCGGAGTAAATAAAAGGGCCTACGGGGATAGAGCTTGGGTGGGATTGTTGTCGGTGCAGGCTCGATGGGCTTCTTCTGCACTGTAGAGATTCTATGATTCTAAAGGGCATTAGTGAACCAAATGGGAATTTACGACAATCAATGCTCTGATGGTCATTATTTGGCTTTTAATTCCAGGTATTTATTGAATTCAAATTTCACCATCTGCTGTGGCAGGATTCGAATCCGGGTCCCCAGAAATCATAGAAACCCTACAGTACAGAAAGAGGCCATTCGGCCCATCGAGTCTGCACCGACCACAATCCCACCCAGGCCCTACCCCCATATCCCTACATATTTTACCCGCTAATCCCTCTAATCTACGCATCCCAGGACACTAAGGGGCAATTTTAGAATGGCCAATCAACCTAACCCGCACATCTTTGGACTGTGGGAGGAAACCGGAGCACCCGGAGGAAACCCACGCAGACACGAGGAGAATGTGCAAACTCCACACAAACAGTGACCCAAGCCGGGAATCGAACCAGGTCCCTGGAGCTGTGAAGCAGCAGTGCTAACCACTGTGCTACTGTGCCGCCCTATCATTATCCCAGATCTCTGGAATACTAGTCCAGTAACAATAACACAAAGTCACCACCTCCCCTCCAACGTTGCCACTTTGCGCACAGCAGAAACCCACGACACACTGTCCAGACGATCTGCTTATTCACTGAGGTTAGTTGAGGATACTGGGGAGAACTCCTCCTTCCAGCCGCGGCATCTTTATGTCGACCTGGGAGGGCAGACCATAATATGGTGCGGGGATCACGTGTCACCCAGCTGGCCATCAGCTGTGGCCTCCGCCACCTCCACCTGCCCCCCCCCCACCACCACCGCCTTGCTCACCTTGTGTCTCCACCGCCCCATCTTGGTTCAGTCGGAGGTTGCCAGGGTTGCAATCGAATCTTATTGATTCCCCATAGACTCATTAATAGAACAATCAGACCATTTGATCCCTCCCTGTTGGTCTCTCCTTCATCTCCTGTGGAATGATGCCCTCATCTGGCAGGTGCCCACTATGCACTCAATGTTGCAAACCATTACTATGTGGCCATTCAGCCCATCAATTATCCCAACATTTCAGATAGCCATCTGAGTTCAGTCCCTTAAAACCCCTCTTCCATGTCCTATCCAATGGGTTTAAATTTTTTGAGTGGACGGTAGGTTCTGATCACCCTTTCTTTCCCCAGTGCGTATCCATCTCCCGTTGGAATATTTCTGTTTAACTCTTTGAGTGGGGCAAAGAAAAAAAACTAGGATTGCGCATATGACCCAGGCTTGCTGATATGCAATTGGTGCATCCGTATCTGGTAAACACTACAGCAAACTTATAGTCTATTTATTTATTTCTTTTCACGCGATGTGGACGTGGCTGGCTAGGTCAGCATTTGCTGCCCATTCCTCATTGCTCTTGAAAAGGTAGTGGTGCAGTCCAAGTGATGTAGGTACACCCACAGTGCTGTTAGGAGTAGAGTCCCTGGAATTTGACCCTGCCATGGAGAAAGAACGGTGATAGGTTTCCAAGTCAGGACAGTGTGTGGCTTGGAGGGGAACTTACATGGTGTTCCCATGTATCTGTTGCCCTGGTTCCTCTCGGAGTTAGAGGTCATGGGTTTGGAAGGTTCTGTTGAAGGAGCCTTGGTGAGTTGCTGCAGTGCATCTTGCAGATGGTACACACTGCTGCTACTGTGCATCAGTGTTAGAGGGAATGAGTGAATGGGGTGCTAATCAAGAGGTCTGCTTTGATCTGGATGGTGTTGAACTTGTTGGAGATGCCTTCAGTCAGACAAATTAAGAGTATTGTAGATAGTGGACAGGCTTTAGGGAGGCAGGAGATGAGTTACTCGTCACAGAATTCCCAGCCTCTGGCCTGCTCTTGTAGCCACAGAATTTATAGAGTCAGAGGTTTACAGCATGGAAACAGGCCCTTCGGCCCAACTTGTCCATGCTGCCCTTTTTTAAACCACTAAGCTAGTCCCAATTGCCCGCGTTTGGCCCATATCCCTCTTACCCATGTCTAAATGCTTTTAAAAAGACAAATTTGCACCCGCCTCTACTACTACCACTGGCAGCTTGTTCCAGACACTCACCACCCTTTGTGTGAAAGTATTGCCCCTCTGGACCCTTTTGTATCTCTCCCCTCTCACCTTAAACCTATGCCCTCTAGTTTTAGACGCCCCTACCTTTGGGAAAAGATGTTGACCACCTAGCTGATCTATACCTCTCATTATTTTATAGACCTCATCCCTAAACCCCCTACGCTTATATGTGTTAGTATAGGGTTATATATGTGTTAGGGTGCCCGGGGGGACAGTGTGTCAGTATTTACAGTGAGGGCGGGTGCCAGGGGAATGTGTCAGTATTTACTGTGGCGGGGAAAGGCGGGGGGGGGCGCTGCCTGGGAGTGTGTCAGTATTTACAGAAGATCATTCACCTGTAAATATTTAAAAGTTTCCTACCTGGTGTTACAGGGTGCAGAGTAACCAGGGTATGTTCCCTGTTAGCCCTTCGCGATGATTTTGCACTCACTCACACACTCACTGGGGTGTCAGAGGAGTGAGAATTTTCCTGTCATTAATATAGAGGCACAATTATTGAGCTAACTTATAAGAGAGAGATTGAGGGAAAGCTTAGATACATGCATGAGGGGCAGCAGGGCGGCACAGTGGTTAGCACTGTTGCCTCACAGCGCCAGGGACCCAGGTTCAATTCCCGGCCTCGGGTCACTGTCTGTGCGGAGTTTGCATGTTCTCCCTGTGTCTGTGTGGGTTTCCTCCGGGTGCTCCGATTTCCTCCCACGGTCCAAAGATTAGGTGGATTGGCCGTGCTAAAAATTGCCCCTTAGAGTCAGGGGGACTGGCTAGGGTAAATGCATGTGGTTGTGGGGATAGGGCCTGGGTGGGATTGTGGTCGTTGCAGATCTGATGGGCCGAATGGCCTCCTTCTGCACTGTGGGGATTCTGTGATTGCGGTGCTAATGTAAGCCTACTTGAGACTAATAAATAAACTTTACTTTAGGAATAGAATGAGGCGAGATGTAAAGAGAGAAGGAGGGTTGTTTGGAGCATGAACACCCTATTGGACATGATGGGCTGAATAGCCTGTTCCCTGTGCTGTAAAAGCCCTTGCGAAGGAAACATGGAGAAATAAGTGTGACTGAGAAAGAAACTCCTACTTGTGTTTGTGACCCCCGTCCCCTGGGTGGGGAGTGAGGGGTGCGCTGACTGAGGCCGATCCTGGGACGCCTCTTTCTGAGATTCAAGGATTTCCTGAGAAGACGCGACTCAGCAAGGACCTTGACGTCACACGCAATGCAGTGTGCTACTGAGCTGCAACACTGCAGCCTCCCAAATCAATCCTCCTGAATCGGCTTTGGCTGGAGAGGGAAGGGGCAATTAATACTGCGACAGTCATTGTGAGCTGACACCTTTATTCATCAGCTTCCCCTCCCCCCAACCCCCCACCTCACCCCTCGATTTAAATATCAACACCTTCCCTGCCCATCGAAGGACAAAGTGACATATTAAACTAATTCTCCTTGAGTGTCCCAGAGATAAAACCCCCATGGCCTCTGTCTGTCTGTCTGCCTGCACAGGTTTTACTGTTCCATACAACAGGGTGGCCACGAGTCATGTTGCGTTACGTGTGAGTCAATGATTTTTCTCTCCCTCCCCCCACTTTCACTGCTCACCCTCCTTTCCTTCTTGATGAACGGTATGCTTTGTATAGCGCGCAAGAAACAATACTTTTCACTGTATCCCAATACATGTGACAATAATAAATCAAATCAAACCAAACATAGGGGAGAAGGAAAACAGAATGTTCCTGACACTAAAGGGGCAATTTAGCATGGCCAATCCACCTAACCTCACTCTGATGGCATCTCCCCCCTCACACTGTCCCAGGGTCAACCCCAGCCCAGGCCAGCATGGAGGGAATGTCCAGTCAGTGACCATAAAGGGTACCATGGAGAAGAACCAATCTGACATAGGGCGGCACGGTGGCGCAGTGGTTAGCACTGTGGCCTCACAGCACCAGGGACACGGGTTCAATTCCCAGCTTGGGTCTCTGTCTGTGCGGAGTCTGCACGTTCTCCGTGTCTACGTTTCCTCCGGGTGCTCTGGTTTCCTCCCACATTCCAAAGATGTGCAGGTTAGATGAATTGGCCATGCTACATTGCTCCTTAGTGTCAGGGGCGCTTTCCTTTCCTTCTTCCCTATATTTGATTTGATTTGATTTATTATTGTCACATGTATTAGTATAGAGTGAAAACTATTGTTTCTTGCGTGCTGTACAGACAGAGCATACCATACATAGAGAAGGAAAGGAGACAGTGCAGAATGTAATGTTACAGTCATAGCTAGGGTGTAGAGAAAGATCAACTTAATGCGAGGTAGGTCCATTCAAAAGTCTGACGGCAGCAGGGAAGAAGCTGTTCTTGAGTCAGTTGGTACGTGACCTCAGAATTTTGTATCTTTTTCCTGACGGAAGAAGGTGGAAGAGAGAATGTCCGGGGTGCGTGGGGTCTTTAATTATGCTGGCTGCTTTGCCGAGGCAGCGGGAAGTGTAGACAGAGTCAATGGATGGGAGGCTGGTTTGCGTGATGGACTGGGCTTCGTTCACGACCTTTTGTAGTTCCTTGCGGTCTTGGGCAGAGCAGGAGCCATACCAAACTGTGATACAACCAGAAAGAATGCTTTCTATGGTGCATCTGTAAAAGTTGGTGAGAGTTGTAGCTGACGTGCCAAATTTCCTTAGTCTTTCGAGAAAGTAGAGGCGTTGGTGGGGCTTTCTTAACTATAGTGTCGGCATGGGGGGACCAGGACAGGTTGTTAGTGATCTGGACACCTAAAAACCTGAAGCTCTTGACTCAAATCAAATCAAATCAAATCAAACCTTCTCCCTTATGTACTCTATGATCAGCATGCTTTGTCTGTACAGCACGCAAGAAACAATACTTTTCACCGTATCCCAATACATGTGACAACAATAATAAATCCAACAATCCAATGAAAAATCTGCCCAACTGAGCATTGACGAAAGTGAGAGGGAGGGATGGAGGACCTAAACGAATTTGAAAACTAGGATAAGGGGTGGGATTTTACGGCCTTGCTCAAGCGAGACTGGAAATTTCCGTCCGAGGTCAACGAACAAAGAACAAAGAACAATACAGCACAGGAACAGACCCTTCGGCCCTCCAAGCCCGCGTCGCTCCCTGGTCCAAACTAGACCATTCTTTTGTATCCCTCCATTCCCACTCCATTCATGTGGCTATCTAGATAAGTCTTAAACGTTCCCAGTGTGTCCGCCTCCACCACCCTGCCCGGCAGCGCATTCCAGGCCCCCACCACCCTCTGTGTAAAATACGTCCTTCTGATATCCGTGTTAAATGTGTTAAACAATTCCGTTGTCCGCCCCTCGCCCGCTCTGATTCCATGGTGGGCGGGATGGTGGAACTGGGGCGGAGATCTTCAAAACTGAGGGTTACCGTACTGGGAGCCGATATAGATCAGCGGGTAAGGGAGGGGCGATGGGTGAAGGGGTCTTGGCTCAAGTTTGTACACGGGAAGCAATAGCGGCAGAATCTGGAAGTGGGGCTGCCGTGTGTTGTGTCTGAGGACAGCTGCATCCCTCCCCCCCCCCACCCCACCCCACCAGTCTCCTTACCACCACACTCACAACCCAAACACCCCCCACCCCTCCCCGATGGGCAGGAAATGGTGGGAGATGCAGAGGCTGCGGAGAAGGATGAACAACAAGTTTCTTCCCTGAAAAGGCGCTGAAGCAATATCCTCTCTCTTACTCGTCAGATGTGCTGCATATGGGCGGCACGGTAGCACAGTGGTTAGCACTGCTGCTTCACAGCTCCAGGGACCTGGGTTCGATTCCTGGCTCGGGTCACTGTCTGTGTGGAGTTTGCACATTCTCCTTGTGTCTGCGTGGGTCCCCTCCGGGTGCTCCGGTTTCCTCCCACAGTCCACAGATGTGCGGGTTAGGTTGATTGGCCATGCTAAAAAATTGCCCCTTAGTGTCCTGGGATGCGTAGATTAGAGGGATTAGCGGGTAAAATATGTAGGGATATGGGGGTAGGGCCTGGGTGGGATTGTGGTCGGTGCAGACTCGATGGTCCGAATGGCCTCTTTCTGTACTGTAGGGTTTCTATGATTTTTATGATTAGGGAAGAGGGGCAGTGTTACAGAACAATTCAATTAGAGGGTGAAGTTGTTATAAAGAACTACAGCGTCTGAGACATGTTTACCCAGTTCGGTATTACTGCTGCAATTTGTGTCCTGACAAGTTGTGGGTGTTTTCATCCCTCCGAGAGGTATGGGGGGAACAGACGGCGAAGGCCTCATTCTCTTCAAGACCAATGGAGAATTTACCGTTCATTCTGCAAGGTTCTTTGACAACTTCAATCTTGCGCCGTAGCTTATCCACCCCCTCCTCTCTCAACGCCCCACTCGTTCGCCTTCGACAGAACCCGACTGGCACAGTGGGTCGCCCCCCTCACCCCTACCGGGAGGCGATGGCCTAGTGGTATTATCGCTAGACTATTAATCCAGCTAATGTTCTGGGGACCCGGGTTCGATTCCCGCCACGGCAGATTGTGGAATTTGAATTCAATAAAAAAAATGTCTGGAATTAAGAATCTGCTGATGACCATGAAACCATTGTCGATTATCGGAAAAACCCATCTGGTTCACTAATGTCCTTTAGGGAAGGAAATCTGCCTTCCTTACCCGGTCTGGCCGACATGTGACTCCAGAGCCACAGCAATGTGGTTGACGCTTAACTGCCCCCTGAAATGGCCGAGCGAGACACTCAGTTCAAGGGCAACTAGGGATGGGCAATAAATGCCGGCCCAGCCAGCGACGCACATGTCCCCTGAATGGATGAAAACAAAATTCCTTCATTACAACACTGACTATATTTCAGACAAAGTAATTGGTGCTCCCTGAAGGTGTGAAAGGTGCAATAGAAACAAACTCATTTCTTTTATCTTCCTTTGTTTGTCTGCAATGACACTGCCGGGTTTATGACAGAAAAATTAAATCTCCCAGCCTCACCTTCAATGGGGTTTGGATTTCAGGGTCACTCGCTAACTTTCAGTGTGACAGTTGATGCCAGGAGGCTTCAGGGGAGGTGGTGGCACAGTGGTATTGTCACTGGACTAGTAATTCAGGGACCAGGGGTAATGCTCTGGGGACCCAGGTTCGAATCTCACCACGCCAGATTAATTCAATAAATACCTGGAATTAAAAGTCAAATATTGACCATCAGAACATTGATTGTGAGAAAAGCCCATCTGGTTCACTAATGCCCCTTAGAGCCATAGAATCTCTACAGTGCAGAAGGAGGCCATTCGGCCCATCGAGTCTGCACCGACAACAATTCCACCCAGGCCCTATCCCCATAGCCCCATGTATTTACCCTACTAGCTCCCCTGACACTAATGGGACAATAGAGCATGGCCAATCCACCTAACCCGCACATCTTTGGGCTTTGGGAGGAAACCAGAGCACCCGCAGGAAACCCACGCAGACACGGGGAGAACGTGCAGACTCCACACAGACAGTGACCCAAGGCCTGAAATCAAACCCAGGTCCCTGGCACTGTGAGGCAGCAGTGCTAACCACTGTGCCACCTTTAGGGAAGGAAATCTGCTGTCCTTACCCGGTCTGACCTACATGTGACTCCAGACCCACGGCAATGTGGTTGACTCTTAAAATACCCTCAATGGATGAGAAATAAATGAACAAATAAACAGAGGAACCATTTTTAGCCATTGATGCCAATATTGTCCGCCCCGAGTGTCTGTCCCCAATGGAACTTCAGGGCACCCTGGTTCCCTACACCACAACAGGAAAAGTCAGGTAAAGTTGCCATGGTCCCAGATGACCAAAGGCTGGTCTCTCCTTTGAGTGGGGAGAGCTGGCTGGTGGTGATTTAACCTGAGGGTCACCACACCTCAGGCGAGGGACAAGGTTGAGAAGGCAGGGCCTTCATGAATAACCTCAGTTGGTACGGGAATTGAACCCATGCTGTTGGCATCGCTCACCATCACTAACCAGCCCTTCAGCCCACTGAGCTAACCAGCAAACTACACCCAAACTACACTATTGACGCTTCGGAACATCTAAAGTTGTGAATGGTGCTGAATCAAGATGTTTCTGCCTGAACCACTTCAATGTGTAACTGTCCAAGGTGCTGAAATCAACGGTTCAAAAAATGCAGTATTCTATAGAATCATAGAATCTCTACAGTGCAGAAGGAAGCCATTCAGCCCATCGAGTCTGCACTGACCACTATCCCACCCAGGGCCTATCCCCATCACCCCATGTATTTACCCTAGCTAGTCCCCCTGACACTAAGGGACAATTTAGCAGCTTTGGAGTGTGGGAGGAAACTGGAGCACCCGGAGGAAACCCACGCAGACACGGGGAGAATGTACAGACAGTGACCCAATCCGGGAATCGAACCCGGGTCACTGGCGCTGTGAGGCAGCAGTGCTAACCACTGTGCCACCGTGGTGCCACCCCCACACTGAAGTAAATCAGTTTACTGATTGAGAGTGGATTCACTGAGAGACTATAGCCATGTGCCAGTCTCTGATTGACTGAGGGAGATATTTATGTAATGAAATTTCTAAAAAATTATTTTGCGGATGTGAGTCTCACCACGAAGACTTACATTAGTTGTCCAACCCTAATTGCCCTCGGGAAGGTGGTGGGGAGCTGCCTTCTCGAGACAATGTGATCTGCATCGTGTAGGTACACCCACAGTGCTGTGGGGAGGGAGTTCCAGGATTTTGACCCAGCAGTCAGTTACTTCCAAGTCAGGATGGTGTGTGATTTGGAGAGGAACTTGCAGTTGGGTGTTCCCATGCATCTGCTGCCCTTGTCCTTCTAGATGGTCGAGATTGAGGGTTACATGACATCTATAGATCCTCAGTGAGTTGCTGCATCTCTCTTCCTAACAGCACTGTGTGTGTACCTACACCACACGTACTGCAGCGGGTTCAAGAAGACACCTCATCACCACCTTCACAAGGGGCAATAGGGATGGGCAATAAATGCTGGCCCAGCCAGCGACACACAGACTCTTTGGAACAATAAGAAAAAGATGAATTTAAGGATGATTGATAAGCGTATTAAACATACAGCACAGAAACAGCCAATCAGATCCATGCAGGTGCTTAACCCACATATGAACCACCCCCCAAATCCTTTCTCCTTCAAGTGTTTATCCAGTTTCCCCCTTAAATGGATTCATAGAATTCATCTGACCCACTCCCCGTGGGAGTGAGTTCCACATTCTCCTCACTCCCTGTGGGAGCGAGTCCCACATTCTCCCCACTCCCTGTGGGAGCGAGTCCCACATTCTCCCCACTCCCTGTTGGAGTGAGTCCCACATTCTCCCCACTCCCTGTGGGAGCGAGTTCCACATTCTCCCCACTCCCTGTGGGAGCGAGTTCCACATTCTCCCCACTCCCCGTGTGAGCGAGTCCCACATTCTCCCCACTCCCCGTGGGAGCGAGTCCCACATTCTCCCCATTCCCCATTGGAGCGAGTCCCACATTCTCCCCACTCCCTGTGGGAGCGAGTTCCACATTCTCCCCACTCCCCGTGTGAGCGAGTCCCACATTCTCCCCACTCCCCGTGGGAGCGAGTCCCACATTCTCCCCATTCCCCATTGGAGCGAGTCCCACATTATCCCCACTCCCCACAGGAGTGAGTCCCACATTCTCCCCACTCCCCGTGGGAGCGAGTCCCACATTCTCACCACTTCCTGTAGGAGCGAGTTCCACATTCTCCCCACTCCCCGTGGGAGCGAGTCCCACATTCTCCCCACTCCCTGTGGGAGCGAGTCCCACATTCTCCCCACTCCCCATTGGAGCGAGTCCCACATTCTCCCCACTCCCTGTGGGAGCGAGTCCCACATTCTCCCCACTCCTCACAGGAGCGAGTCCCACATTCTCCCCACTCCCTGTGGGAGCGAGTCCCACATTCTCCCCACTCCCCACAGGAGCGAGTCCCACATTCTCCCCACTCCCCATTGGAGCGAGTCCCACATTCTCCCCACTCCCTTTGGGAGTGAGTCCCACTTTCTCCCCACACCCTGTGGGAGTGAGTCCCACATTCTCCCCACTCCCTAGTGGAGGGAGTCCCACATTCTCCCCACTCCCCGTGTGAGCGAGTCCCACATTCTCCCCACTCCCTGTGGGAGCGAGTTTCACATTCTCCCCACTCCCCACGAGAGGGAGTCCCACATTCTCCCCACATTCTCCCCACTCCCTGTGGGAGTGAGTCCCACATTCTCCCCCACTCCCCACGAGAGGGAGTTCCACATTCTCCCCACTCCCTGTGGTAGCGAGTCCCACATTCTCCCCACTCTCTGTGGGAGTGAGTCCCACATTCTCCCCACGAGAGGGAGTCCCACATTCTCCCCACTCCCCACGAGAGGGAGTTCCACATTCTCCCCCACTCCCTGTGGTAGCGAGTCCCACATTCTCTCCCCACTCTCTGTGGGAGCGAGTCCCACATTCTCTCCCCACTCCCTGTGGGAGCGAGTCCCACATTCTCTCCCCACTCCCTGTGGGAGTGAGTTCCACATTCTCCCCACTCTCTGTGGGAGCGAGTCCCACATTCTCTCCCCACTCCCTGTGGGAGTGAGTTCTACATTCTTCCCACTCCCTGGGGGAGCGAGTCCCACATTCTCTCCCCACTCCCTGTGGGAGCGAGTTCTACATTCTCCCCACTCCCTGGGGGAGCGAGTCCCACATTCTCTCCCCACTCTCTGTGGGAGCGAGTCCCACATTCTCTCCCCACTCTCTGGGTAAAGACGTTTCTCCTGAATTCCTCATTGGGTTTATTGGTCGCTTCTCCTGGTGCCTGGGTTTGGGCCCTACAACAACAACAACAACAACTTGGTAAACATTAAATGTATTGCAATTGTGTGGAACTATCTCAGAGTGCGTACAAGATTATGAGGGCCATGGACAGTGTGGATAGGGAGCAGCTGTTCCCCTTAGGTGAAGGGTCAGTCACGAGGGGACATAGGTTTAAGGGGAGGGGCAGGAGGTTTAGGGGGGAATGTGAGGAAAAACCTTTTTACCCAGAGGGTGGTGAGGGTCTGGAATGTGCTGCCCGGGAGGGTGATTTGATTTATTATTGCCACACGTATTAACATACAGTGAAAAGTATTGTTTCTTGCGCATTATACAGACAAAGCATACCGTTCATAGAGAAAGAAAGGAGAGGGTGCAGAATGTAGTGTCACAGTCATAGCTAGGGTTGTAGAGAAAGATCAACTTAAAGCGAGATAGGTCCATTCAAAAGTCTGACAGCAGCAGGGCAGAAGCTGTTCTTGAGTCGGTTGGTACGTGACCTCAGACGTTTGTATCTTTTTCCCGACGGAAGAAGGTGGAAGAGAGAATGTCCGGGGTGCGTGGGGTCCTTAATTATGCTGGCTGCTTTTCCGAAGCAGTGGGACGTGTAGACAGAGTCAATGGATGGGAGGCTGGTTTGCGTGATGCATTGGGCTACATTCACGATCTTTTGTAGTTTCTTGCAGTCTTGGGCAGGGCAGGAGCCCCAGACCGAGCTGTGACACATCCGGAAAGAATGCTTTCTATGGTGTATCTGGGGTGGTAGAGGTGGGTTGCCTCACATCCTTTAAAAAGTACCTGGATGAGCACTTGGCACGTCATAGCATTCAGGGCTCTGGGCCAAGTGCTGGCGAGTGGGAATAGGTGGGAGATCAGGTGTTCCTAATGTGTTGGTGCGGACTCGATGGGCTGAAGGGCCTCTTCTGCGCTGCATGATTCGATGATCCTATATAGTTTGATCTGAGGATAAAGCCTGAATATTATCGCACTTCCTGTGATGGCCATTCTAGAATGTTCATTCAGATATTTTACAAAGAAAGTATATATTTTTTGCGAAACAGCACTGCATTTATATAGCACCTTTAAGCATTATCGGTCGAGCGTAAGTGACAGCAGAAAGCCGCACACATCAGGCTGAGAGGAATTGAAAGTTGTTCTGACAGGGTGAAGTAAAGAGAGTTGAGGACAGGCAGCAGCATTGCGGCGTTGAGTTGAGCAGTCGGTTCCTCTGCTGTGTTGTACGTGGCATCGGCTTGCTTCCCATCCCAATAACTGGCGCATTGCCCCATCTTGTGGGCACCAGGGGGAAGTTCAGTGAGTGAACCAGAGGAGAAGTGGGCTCGCGCGAGTCGAGGGTAGGTTTCGAACTTCCCACGAGCTGCAGGATCTCTCGACCGGCTCCGCGATCGGCTTCTGCCGAAACGCGGTGGCTGACGTGAGGTAGGCGGACGATCTATAGAAGTAAACCACACGGGGAGGCGATGGCCTAGTGGTGTTATTGCTAGACTATTAATCCAGAAACTCAGCTAATGTTCTGGGGGACCCGGGTTCGAATCCCGCCACGGCAGCTGGTGGAATTTGAATTCAATAAAAAATATCTGGAATTAAGAATCTACTGATGACCATGAAACCATTGTCGGAAAAACCCATCTGGTTCACTCATGTCCTTTAGGGAAGGAAATCTGCCGTCCTTACCTGGTCTGGCCTACATGTGACTCCAGAGCCACAGCAATGTGGTTGACTCTCAACTGCCCTCTAAGGGAAACTAGGGATACTGCTGGCCAGCCAATGATGTCCATGTCCCACCAAAGAACAAAAAAATGGCGAGGGCAAGATCTGCACAGTGGTTAGCACTGCTGCTTCACAGCGCCAGGGTCCTGGGTTCGATTCCCAGCTCGGGTCACTGTCTGTGTGGAGTTTGCACATTCTCCTCGTGTCTGCGTGGGTTTCCTCCGGGTGCTCCGGTTTCCTCCCACAGTCCAAAGATGTGCGGGTTAGGTTGATTGGCCAGGTTAAAAATTGCCCCTTAGAGTCCTGAGATGCGTAGGTTAGAGGGATTAGTGGGTAAATATGTGGGGTTGGGCCTGGGTGGGATTGTGGTCGGTGCAGACTCGATGGGCCGAATGGCCTCCTTCTGCACTGTAGGGTTTCTATGATTTCTATGATTTCTAGCTGGGAGAAGCGTTGGATTCCTTCTCAATGATTCTCGGGGATGTGAGTGTGGCTGGCAGTCGCTATGTTTCCCTCTTTTTTGGAACCCCTACAGCTGGCGCAAATGGAGGGCAGATGGAAGCTTTCTGATTGGGGCTGGAGGGAGGGAGGGACTGAAGTCTAGGACGAGGGGACGTAACCTCAAAATCAAAGGCAGGCCATGTAGAAAGTGTTTTGAAGTTTATTTATTAGTCACAAGTAAGGCTTACATTAACACTGCAATGAAGTTACTGTGAAATTCCCCTAGTCACCACATTCCGGCACCTGTTCGGGTCAATGCGCCCTAATCAGCACGTCTTTCGGACTGTGGGAGGAAACCGGAGCACCCGGAGGAAACCCACGCAGACACGGGGAGAACGTGCAGACTCCAGGCAGATAGTGGCCCAAGCCAGGAATTGAACCTGGGTCCCTGGCGCTGTGAGGCAGCAGTGCTAACCACTGTGCCACCGTGCCGCCCCGAGAAGTGTGTGGAACTCTGCCCCACACAAAGTGGCCGATGCTAGCACAATGAACCACTTCAGATCCAAGGTCGAGATGGTTTTTTGCCCTGGCCAAAGGGGTTTTGATGGATCTGGAGCCACTATAATCAGATTATCCGGTCATTATCACATTGCTGCCTCCGGTGGCACGATGGTTAGCGCCACTGCCTCACAGCGTCAGGGGCTCGGTTCGATTCCCAGCTTGGGATCACTGTCTGTGCGGAGTTTGCACATTCTCCCCGTGTCTGCATGGGTTTCCTCCGGGTGCTCCGGTTTCCTCCCACAGTCCGAAAGACGTGCTGGTTAGGGTGCATTGGCCGTGCTAAATTCTCCCTCAGTGTACCCGAACAGGCGCCGGAGTGTGGCGACTGGGGGATTTTCACAGTAACTTCATTGCAGCGTTAATGTAAGCCTTACTTGTGTCACAGTAAGTAGTCTCACAACACCAGGTTAAAGTCCAACAGGTTTATTTGGTAGCACGAGCTTTCGGAGCGCTGCTCCTTCATCAGGTGAGTGATGAAGGAGCAGCACTCTGAAAGCTCGTGCTACCAAATAAACCTGTTGGACTTTAACCTGGTGTTGTGAGACTACTGACTGTGCCTACCCCTGTCCAACGCCGGCAACTCCACATCATTACTTGTGACACTAATAAATAAACTTAAAACTCTTTTATTTGGGGTCTTTCTGCGCACAGATGGGTTCCCTCATCTCCGACGTTACCAGGGTGAAGGGCGCCATGTAGAAATCCGTGTTGTTCCCTATCTTCCATCCATCACCCCCCCCCCCTCCGTTCTGCCCCCGCCCCCACCCCCCGCCCCCTCCCCACCGTCCATTGCGCAGATGCTGTGTTGTTGCTAGGGTCAGCGTGCGAGGCAGCACCACAGAGGCTGCTCCAGGCTTGTGTTGGGCGCTGGAGCGTGACAGAGAGCGCTGGGCTATTTTCATCAGCCTGAGATCTTCCCTCAGCCCTCACAAGCAGATGCTGCATGGGAGATCCGACCTGTAATATTCCATCTGGCTCCTTGACGGGGGACACACAGGGGCAGGGGCTCGTTGGGGAGAGCGGGGGAGGGGGGATATCACACAGCAGGATGATAAACAGTCAGGGGAGTAGATCACTACCAAACGCCCCTCCTCACCCCCCCCTCCACCCTGCCCCCCCCAGCCCCCCCCCCCCCAAACCAGCCCTCTCGATTCTGCTCTGCCATTCAATAAGACTCCAGTTCTGTCCCCTGCCACGTTTTTTCTCAAAAACCAATCAATCTTAGTCTTGAATATAGTCAATGGCTTATCACAGAATTGTTACGGTGCAGAAGGTGGCCATTCAGCCCATCGTGTCTGCACTGGCTCTCCAATGGAACATCGTGACTTAGTGCCGTTCCCCTGCCTTTTTCCCTATCCCCCTGCATATTGTTTCTATTCAAATAATCATCTAACGCCCTCTCGACTGCCTCGATTGAAGTTGCCTCCACCACAATTCCAGGCAGAACATTCCAGACCCCAACCACTCGCTGCATGAAAAAGTTCTTCCTCACATTTTCTTCTTTTGCGAATCACTTTAAATCCGTGTCCCTCTCGTTCTCAATACTTTTCCGAGCGGGGACAGTTTCTACTCTGTCCAGTTCCCCTCATGATTTTGAATTTCTCCCTCAAATCTCCTCTTAACCTTCTCCTCTCTCCAAGGAGAACAGTCCCAACCTCTCCACTCTATCCTCACAACTCAAGTTTCTCATCCCCGGAACCATTCTTGTGAACCGCCTCTGCGCTCTCTCCCACGCCAGGGCCGTATTGATGGGTAAAACGGCCTCCTCCAGCTCCTATCCACTTACTGACACAACCTTGTCAATCAAATCAACCACTGCCTCCCCCAGCACAAAACAAACCCACCAGCTCTCTGACAGAGTGCTGTGGTGAGTATTGGACTTCATAGAATCCCTACAGTGCAGAAGGAGGCCATTCAGCCAGCTTCTGAAAGAGCATCCCACCCAGGTCCTATCCCCTTAACCCCACATATTTACCCCGGTAATCCACCTAACCTGCACATCTTTGGACACTAAGGGGCAATTTAGCATGGTCACTCCACCTAACCTGCACATCTTTGGACATTAAGGGGCAATTTAGCATGGCCAATCCACTTAACCTGCACATCTTTGGACACTGAGGGGCAATTTAGCATGGTCACTCCACCTAACCTGCACATCTTTGGACATTAAGGGGCAATTTAGCATGGCCAATCCATCTAACCTACATATCTTTGGACACTGAGGGGCAATTTAGCATGGTCACTCCACCTAACCTACACATCTTTGGACACTAAGGGGCAATTTAGCATGGCCAATCCACCTAACCTGCACATCTTTGGACACTAAGGGGCAATTTAGCATGGCCAATCCACCTAACCTACACATCTTTGGACACTAAGGGATAATATCTCGAATATTCTCCCGTTGACATTGGCAAAGGGTTTCCTTGCTCATCCCCGGCGAGTGAGTTCAAGGATCAGCTGAGCAGATTGAAGCTGGCTCCACAAGTAACAAGTTCTCATCACTGAATCGCATTCATGAACAAGCTGCGCTTTTAAACAACTCAACAGCTTCCCTGGCCAACACTCCTCCTGCCAACACACAAACAAGCAAATTGACTGAGTCAAATTTCACAGCCAACGGTGGTACAATGCCCTGATCTCATGTCACGGATGGCCCAGGCGGCACAGTGGTTAGCGCTGCTGCCTCACAGCACCAGGGACCCGGGTTCGCTTCCTGGCCTCGGGTGACTGTCTGTGCGGAGTTTGCACGTTCTCCCCGTATCGGCATGGGTTTCCTCCGGGTGCTCCGGTTTCCTTCCACAGTCCAAAGATGTGTAGGTTAGGTGGATTGGCCATGCTAAATTGCCCTTTATTGTCCAAAGATGTGTAGGTTAGGTGTATTGGCCATGCTAATAGCACGGGGTTACAGGGATAGGACATGGTGGGGGCCTGGGTGGGCTGCGCTTTTGGAGAGTCGGTGCAGATCTGATGGGCCGAATGGCCTCTTTCTGCGCTATTGGGATTCTCTGGTATTCGATGGAGATGGCACTCGCATCCATATGGTGCCTTTGGCAGCTTCAGGGCACTGCAAGGTAAAGTACTTTTAAAAGTGCAGCCACTGTTGTAATGTAGGAAACGCAGCAGCCAGCTTGTACACAGCAAGATCCCACAAACAAGCGGTGCGATACTGCCCATCAGTTGCGGGGCGTGAGCATCGCTGACTAAACAGGGCTGCTGGGTTGCCATCTTGAATCTCCTAGCCCCACAAGTACAATATCATGGGAATTCGGAGCAGGAGTAGGCCATTCGGCCCCTCGAGACATTTGCTAAGATCCAAGAGTGGCCTTGATTCCGCTTTCCCGTTCGCCAGCCATTAACCCTTCACTCTCCTGTTTGTCGAAGATCTAAGTCTAACTCAGTCTGGAATATATTAAGAGTCAGTAAGTTAAGAGTCGGTTGACCATGTCGATACTGAGGTAACTTTCCAACCCAAGACACCAAGGTTCTCTCCCCAGGTCGCTGAAGAAAATTCCTCTCGACGCTGAAATTAAAATAGTTAATTGCCGACCGGGGTGGGGAACGAGAGAAGATTCTTGTGGGGTTGCGCAGGGCTGCGCGTTGAGTGTGTGATGGTGGAGGGCTAGCAGATGGAGCGAGTCGCTCGTCGCTGCCAGCTATGCACGCTTCCTCACTTCTGAATGCAAAACAGCTGTCATCTGTCACAGTCAATCATTGTCCGTCTACTAACTGCCGGAACGTCACACAAGCCCCCCCGGGGAGGATGGGTGGGCCGTTCAATGATGATTCAGTGTCTCTGCAGTATTGCTTCGAAAGTGAGAGGTTGCACAATTCGCCAGGATTTGAATCGACTTGATTTATTATTGTCTCATAGAATCCCCACAGCGCAGAAGGAGGCCATTCGGCCCATTGAGCCTACACCGACCACCATCCCACCCAGGCCCTAACCCTGTAACGCCACGTATTTACCCTGCTAGTCCCCCTGATACTAAGGGGCAATTTAGCACGGCCAATCCACCCTAACCCGCACGTCTTTTGGACTGTGGAAGGAAACCGGAGCACCCGGAGGAAACCCATGCAGACACGGGGAGAATGTGCAGACTCCACACAGACAGTGACCCATTGCCGGAATTGAACCCGGGTCCCTGGTGCTGTGAGGCAACAGTGCTAAACACTGTGCCACCGTGCCGCTCAAATGAATAGATTTTTACATTTAATCGATGCATTTATTATTATTGCCACATGTATTGGTATACAGTGAAAAGTATTGTTTATTGTGCTCTATACAAAGCATACCGTTCATAGAGTTCAGAGGGGAAAGGAAAAGGATTTGATTTATTATTGTCACGTACTGGGATAGAGTGAAAAGTATTGTTTCTTGCACGCTATACAGACAAAGCATATTGTTCATAGAGTACAGAGGGGAAAGGAAAAGGATTTGATTTGATTTATTATTGTTACATATAGTGGGATACAGTGAAAAGTATTGTTTCTTGTGCACTATACAGACAAAACATACCACTCATAGAGTACAGAGGGGAGAGGGAAGGGAGAGAGTGCAGAATGTAGTGTTACAGTCATAGCTAGGATGTAGAGAAAGATCAACTTAATGCGAGGTCGGTCCATTCAAAAGTCTGACAGCAGCAGGGAAGAAGCTGTTCTTGAGTCGGTTGGTGCGTGACCTCAGACTTTTGTACCTTTTTCCCGACGGAAGAGAGAATGTCCGAGGTGCGTGGGGTCCTTAATTATGCTGGCTGCTTTTCCAAGGCAGCGGGAAGTGTAGACGGGGTCAATGGATGGGAGGCTGGACGGGTGGAAGGGGAGGAAAGAAGCCCTGAATTTGTATAGCACCCCCCACCCCCTCATTCCAAAACTCTCTGCCGCCAACGAAACACTTTTTGAAGAGGTTCGTCACTGTTGTAATGCGAGGCAGCCAACTTGCACACAGCAAGATCCCACAATCAGCAATGAGTCAAATCCCCTATCAGCACTGTGGGTAGACCTACACCTCAGGGACTGCAGCGGTTTGAGAAGGTAGCTCTCCACCACCTTCTCGAGGGGCAATGAGGGATGGGTAATTGATGCTGGCCTGGCCAGCGACACCCACAGCTACCTCAGATCTGCATTCCACCTACCCCCATTTAAAAAAAAGGTGATAATGGCCAGTTAATCTGTTTCCTTATTCGTTCTTAGAACATGAGCACCACTGGCAAGTTTACCATTTGTTGCTCTTCCCTCATCACCCTCGAGAGAGTGATGGGGAAACGCCTATGTTGGTTCAATCACAGAATTGTTAGGGTGCAGAAGGAGGCCATTCAGCCCATCATGTCTGCACCAGCTCTCCACACGAGCATCGTGACTTAGTGCCATTCCCCTGCCTTTTCCCCCGTACCCCTGCCCATTGTTCGAGTTCAAATAATCCTCTAATGACCCCTCGAACACCTCGATTGAACCTGCCTCCACCACACTGCCAGGCAGCGCATTCCGACCCCAACCGTTCTCTGGGTGAAAAAGTATTTTTCTCACATCAACATTCGCTTCTTTTGCAAATCACCTTAAATCCGTGTCCTTCTCGTTCTCGATCCTTTTCCGAGTGCGAACAGTTTCTACTCTGTCCAGCTCCCCTCATAATTTTGAACATCTCCATCAAATCTCCCCTCAGCCTTCTCCTCGCCAAGGAGAACAGTCCCAACCTCTCCAATCTGTCCTCATCCCCAGAACCGTTCTAGTAAAACTCTTCTGCAAGGCAGCACAGTGGCACAGTGGTTAGCACTGCTGCCTCACAGCGCCAGGGACCTGGGTTCAATTCCAGCCTCAGGTGACTGTCTCTGTGGAGTTTGCACATTCTCCCTGTGTCTGTGTGAGTTTGCTCCGGGTGCTCCAGTTTCCACCCACACTCCAAAGATGTGCGGGTTAGGTGGATTGGCCATGCTAAATTGCTCCTTAGTGTCCAAAGATGTGTAGGTTAGGTGGATTAGCCATGCTACATTGCCCCTTAATGTCCAAAGATGTACGGATTAAGTGGATTGGCCATGCTAAATTGCCCCTTAGTGTCAGGGGGGCTAGCAGGGTAAATAGGTGGGGTTATGGGAATAGGGCTTAGGTAGGATTGTTATTGGTGCAGACTCAATGGCTGAATGGCCTCCTTCTGCACCGTAGGGATTCAATGATTCTATGATATTAGTCAGAACACAAGGGAGCACTCTGCTGCTCTTCCGAATGCATTCTTGCACATCTGGAAGACCACACCTCCGGCAGTGCAGCTCTCCCTCAATGCTGCACTGTCAGCCTGGATTATCTGTGCCTAAGTTTCTGGCAATGGAGACTTGAACCCACGACCTTCTGACACAGAGGCAAGGAGCGCTACACGCTGAGATGCGGTTGAAGGGAAGGAAAAAAAAGGAGGGAATGAGAAAAGGAGACAGGAGGAAGAAGAAATGATTGGGGGAAGGAGGAAAAGAAGGTCTGGATAGGGAGTCTACCCTATCCAGACCTCTCAACATCTTGTAAACCTCTATCAGGTCACCTCTCATCCTTCGTCTCTCCAGAAGGAAGGATTCAGTGAAGGAGAGGGGAAAGCAAGAGCTTGCCAGGACAGGAATTGGGAAGGAAGGAAGGACTGGGAAGAGATGGAAGGAGGAAGGGGAGAAGTGGAGAAAGAGGGAATTGAAGGAAGAGGAGACAAGGATAAAGAGGATGAAGGGAATCATAGAACTCCTACCGTGCAGAAGGAGACCATTCAGCCCATCGAGCCTGCACCGAAAACAACCCCATCCAGGCCCGATCCTGAAACCCCACACATTCACCCTACTAATCCCCCTGACACTAAGGGGCAATTTAGCGTGGCCAATCCACCTAACCCACACATCTTTGGACTGTGGGAGGAAACCGGAGCACCCGGAAGAAACCCACGCAGACACGGGGAGAACGTGCAAACTCCACACAGACAGTGACCCAAGCCAGGAATCAAACCCCAGGTCCTTGCCACTGTGAGGCAGCAGTGCTAACCACTGTGCCACCGTGCCGCCCAG
The DNA here is from genome assembly GCF_964213995.1 of Mustelus asterias. Classification (NCBI taxonomy): domain Eukaryota; kingdom Metazoa; phylum Chordata; class Chondrichthyes; order Carcharhiniformes; family Triakidae; genus Mustelus; species Mustelus asterias. The sequence continues at coordinate 5,312,533 of NC_135821.1, read as the reverse complement.
AAGCAATCGAGGGAGAAACAAAGGAATAAAAGGGCGTAGAAATGGAGGAAGGAGCATTGCCAAGGCACCTTATTGAATCACAAAATGCTTCACGGAATGATTTGGAGTGCTGTAATTCTTTACTGTAAGTCTTTGATTTGATTTGATTTGCTTTATTATTGTCACATGTGTTAACATACGGTGAAAAGTATTGTTTCTTGCGCGCTATACAAAGCATACCGTTCATAGAGAAGGAAAGGAGAGAGTGCAGAATGTAGTGTTGCAGTCATAGTTAGGGTGTAGAGAAAGATCAACTTAATACAAGGTAGGTCCATTCAAAAGTCTGACGGCAGCAGGGAAGAAGCTGTTCTTGAGTCGGTTGGTACGTGACCTCAGGCTTTTGTACCTTTTTCCCGATGGAAAAAAGTGGAAGAGAGAATGTCCGGGGTGCGTGGGGTCCTTAATTATGCTGGCTGCTTTTCCCGAGGCAGCGAGAAGTGTAGACAGAGTCGATGGATGGGAGGCTGGTTTGAATGATAGACTGGGCTTCGTTCACGACCCTTTGTAGTTTCTTGCGGTCTTGGGCAGAGCAGGAGCCATACCAAGCTGTGGTACAACCGGAAAGGATGCTTTCTATGGCGCATCTGTGTCGGGATGTGTGCGTGGGAAAATGCAGAATAACGCAGCAACAAATGCTAGCCTAGCCAGCGACGCCCGTGTCCCGGAAATGAAAAGGTTAATTCTTTTTATTGGCTAATGATAAAGAAAATTGCGAAATGTAGGAAATGTGAAATAAAGTAAACAGAAAAGGCTGGAAATACACAGTGAATCAGTCTGCCCCTGAAATGGGGTCAATGCTGTCCCTGAGGTCTTGCAATTAAAGGACAAAGGGTTAACTTTAAGCTGCGGGGCGGGGGGGGGGGGGGGGGGGGGGTTGGCGGGGGGGGGGGGGGGGGAGGTGCCTCCACTCTATGTGCCTTTTTTTCCCCCAATTACAGGTTGTCCAGTATCTCCACTCATTCACAAAAGGGTTTGATGCATGGAGTGGATTCTGGACTAATCCCAAGAGCTTCATTATTTGGATCACAGTGCCGGATTTTAACACACTAACCCACAACAGTCAGATACATCTTCCGGCGCTGTTCTGATTCATTCACAAGCATGCTTGGATCTGTCGCTCACCCTCTCACCTGAATCTGTGGACTCAGGGTCCCACTGCAGACTTTAGCCTATATCGACTCTATTATTAAACTAGAAAGAGTGCAGAAGAGATTTACTAGGACGCTACCAGGACCTGATGGTTTGAGTTATAAGGAGAGGCTGGATAGACTGGGACTTTTTTCTCTGGAGCGTAGAAGGCTGAGGGGTGATCTTATAGAGGTCTATAAAATAATGAGGGGCATAGATCAGCTAGATAGTCAATATCTTTTCCCAAGTAAGTAGTCTCACAACACCAGTGCTCATCTGATGAAGGGACAACGTTCCAAAAGCTTTGTGCTGCCAAATAAACCTGTTGGACTTTAACCTGGTGTTGTGAGACTACTTACTGTGCCCACTCCAGTTCAACGCCGGCAACTCCACATCATCTTTTCCCAAAGGCAGGGGAGTCTAAAACTAGAGGGCATAGGTTTAAGGTGAGAGGGGAGAGATACAAAAGGGTCCAAAAGGGGCAATTTTTTTACACAGAGGGTGGAGAGTGTCTGGAACAATCTGCCAGAGGTAGTAGTAGAGTGGGTACAATTTTGTCTTTTAAAAAGCATTTAGACAGCTACATGCGTAAGATGGGTATAGAGGGATATGAGCCAAATGCGAGCAATTGGGGCTAGCTTAATAGTTTACAAAAAAGGGCGGCATGGACAAGTTGGGCCAAAGGGCCTGTTTCCATGCTGTAAACCTCTATGACTATGACACATCAGCCCTGCACTGATGGAGATGCCATCTTTCGAATGGGACACTAAGGGTAGGATTTTCCGGCTGCGCTCGCCCCAAGGCCGGAAAATCCCGCCCAGGGTCAACGGACCTTATAGAATCCTACAGTGCAGAAGGCGGCCATTTGGCCCATCAAGTCTGCACTGACCACAATCCCACCCAGGGTCTACCCCCACAACCCCAAGCATTTACCCTAGCTAGTCCCCCTGACACTAAGGGGCAATTTACCATGGCCAGTCAACCTAATCTGCACACCTTTGGACTGTGGGAGGAAACCCGGAGGAAACCCATGCACACACGTGGAGAATGTGCAAACTCCACACAGACAGTGACCCAAGCTGGGAATCGAACCCGGGTCCCTGGCGCTGTGAGGCAGCAGTGTTAACCGCTGTGCCACCGAGCCGCCCCTTTGCAAGGTCCATGTCCCGCTTGCTACGATTGGGGGGGCGGGACGGGAAGATTCAGCCCTACACCTCAGCGCTGTCCGACTGTTCAGGTGAACGCCAAAGGTCCCAGGGCACTGGTCAAAGAGGAGATTGGAAGGGGCGGATCATGGCCAACATTCACCATTCAACTGTTACCACAATCTCACTCATGTGTCCTTCATGGGATCTTGCTGCGTGTGAATTGACTGCAGTACTTTGAAAAACAATCATCATAAGAAACATAAAAACTGGGAGCAGGAGTAGGAAATTTCATTTTTTTATTCATTTGTGGGACCTGGTCAGCATTTATTGCCCATCCCTAGTTGCCCGAGAGTAGTTAAGAATCAACCACATTGCTGTGGCTCTGGAGTCACATGTAGGCCAGATCGGGTAAGGACGGCAGATTTCCTTCCCTAACGGGGATATTAGTGAACCAGATGGGTTTTTCCGACAATGGTTTCATGGTCATCAGTAGATTCTTAATTCCAGATTTTTTTTATTGAATTCAAATTCCACCATCTGCCGTGGCGGGATTCGAACCCGGGTCCCCAGAACATTACTGAGTTTCTGGATTAATAGTCTCCAAAAACTCAGCTCATGCTCCGGGGACCCGGGTTCGATTTCCACCACGGCAGATGGGGGAATTTGAATTCAATAAAAAATATCTGGAACTAAGAATCTACTGATTGACCATAAAACCATTGTCAGAAAAATCCATCTGGTTCACTAATGTCCTTTAGGGAAGGAAATCTGCCGTCCTTACCCGGTCTGGCCTACGTGTGACTCCAGAGCCACAGCAATGTGGTTGACTCTCAACTGCCCTCCAAGGGCAACTAGGGATGGACAATAAATGCTGGCCCAGCCAGCGACACCCATGTCCCACAAATGAATGAATCTGCTACCTGTGATTTTTCAGATGTTTCAGCTGCTGTTGAAGAAACCCTGGCGAGTTGCGACAGTGCATCTTGCAGATGGCACACCTGGCAGTCACAGTGTAGTGGGAGGGGTAGATTATTGGGCAATTAGCTGAATGCACATTAAGAATTATTTATTGGTGATAAAACGCTTTACGATGCCCTCAGATCACGACAAGTAAATTCTTGTTCTCAACCTTAGTTCCATCATAGATACAATCAGGATATATTAGCAGATGTCCAGTGGCATCGGTGGAGGTTGTGTGGCGCAGTGGGTAGCACCCCTGCCTCTGACCCACAAACTCAAGGTTCAAGCCCCACTTCTAGGACTTCTTAGTCATGGAATAAATTTCCATGATTCGGTTCAGCAGTTTGATAATTAGCCTGCAAATCTTTCCCAACACTTTCCAGTTATTTCCCAAAAGGGGAAAAAGTATGTACAAACCATAAAATCCCTACAGCATAGAACAAATCCATTCAGCCCATCGAGCCTGCACTGATTCTCCAAAAGAGCATCTTACCCAGGTCCACCCCTCCACCCTATTCCCATAACCCTGTGAATTTAGCATGGCCAATGCATCTAACCTGCACATCTTTGGACATTAAGGGGCAATTTAGCATGGCAAATCCACCTAACCTGCACATCTTTGGACACTAAGGGGCAATTTACCATGGCCAATCCACCTAACCCAATCCTCCTGGTCCTGATGGAGTGCATCCCAGGGTACTGAAAGAGATGACGGGAGAAATAGCAAATGCACTAGTGGTAATTTACCAAAATTCGCTGGACTCTGGGGTGGTTCCCGCAGATTGGAAAACAGCAAACGTAACGCCACTGTTTAAAAAAGGAGACAGACAAAAGGCAGGTAACTATAGGCCATTTAGCTTAACTTCTGTAGTAGGGAAAATGCTTGAATCTATCATCAAGGAAGAAATAGCGAGACATCTGGAAATAAATTGTTCTATTGGTAAGATGCAGCATGAGTTCATGAAGGGCAGGTCATGTTTGACTAATTTGGTGGAATTCTTTGAGAACATTACATGTGCAGTGGACAATGGGGAACCTGTGGATGTGGTGTATCTGGATTTCCAGAAGGCATTTGACAAGGTGCCGCACCAATGACTGTTACATAAGATAAAGGTGCACGGTGTTACGGGTAATGTATTAGCATGGATAGAGGATTGGCTGACTAACAGAAAGCAAAGAGTGGGGGTAAATGGGTGTTTTTCTGGTTGGCGATCAGTGACTAGTGGTGTGCCTCAGGGATCAGTGTTGGGACTGCAATTGTTTACGATTTACATAGATGATTTGGAGTTGGGGACCAAGTGTAGTGTGTCAAAATTCGCAGATGACACTAAGATGGGTGGAAGAGCAAAGTGTGCAGAGGACGCTGAGAGTCTGCAAAGGGATATAGATAGTCTAAGTGAGAGGGGGAGGGTCTGGCAGATGGAGTACAATGTTGGTAAATGTGAGGTTATCCATTTTGGTAGGAATAACAGCAAAATGGACTATTATTTAAATGGTAAAAAATTGCAGCATGCTGCTGTGCAGAGGGACCTGGGTGTCCTTGGGCAGGAATCTCAAGGAATTGGTTTGCAGGTGCAGCAGGTAATTAAGAAGGCAAATGGAATTTTGTCCTTCATTGCTAGAGGGATGGAGTTTAAAAACAGCGAGGTTATGTTGCAGCTGTATAAGGTGCTGGTGAGGCCACAATTGGAGTACTGTGTACAGTTTTGGTCTCCTTACTTGAGAAAGGATATACTGGCACTGGAGGGGGTGCAGAGGAGATTCACTAGGTTGATTCCGGAGTTGAGAGGGTTGGCATAATGAGGAGAGACTGAATAGACTGGGGCTATACTCATTGGAATTCAGAAGAATGAGGGGAGATCTTATAGAAACATATACGATTATGAAGGGAATAGATAATATAGAAGCAGGCAAGTTGTTTCCACTGGTGGGTGAAACTAGAACTATGGGGCATAGCCTCAAAATAAGGGGAAGCAGATTTAGGACTGAGTTGAGGAGGAACTTCTTCACACAAAGGGTTGTGAATCTGTGGAATTCCCTGCCCAGTGAAGCAGTTGAGGCTACCTCATTGAATGTTTTTAAGGCAAGGATAGATAAATTTTTGAACAGTAAAGGAATTAAGGGTTATGGTGAGCGGGTGGGTAAGTGGAGCTGAGTCCACAAAAAGATCAGCCATGATCTTATTGAATGGCGGAGCAGGCTCGAGGGGCCAGATGGCCTACTCCTGCTCCTAGTTCTTATGACACGCGGCGAGTGGTTGGGGTTTGGAATGCACTGCCTGAGAGTGTGGTGGAGGCAGGTTCAGTCGAGGCGTTCAAGAGGGAATTGACTAAGGAAGAATGGGCAGCGGAGAAGGCAGAGAAATGAATTGCCCAATCGGAGAGCGGGCACAGACCTGACGGGCTGAATGGCCTCCTCCTGCGCTGCAACAACTTTGTGACTCTCTGGACTCTCATCCATACTTACTGCAAGTGGATAACTAAATCATTCCAACTGAACGATCGTTGTCCGCATTATTTGTATGAATAGAAACAGGCCCCAGCAATTGGTGCGTGTAATCAGCTTGAGCTGTAATCATAATCCCAAGTGCTTGCTCACCTGGCTCGCGCGTCCCTTTAGAAAACAATGACAGCTGATGGCACCGTGGAAAATGTTCGAGAAAATACTTTGAAGACTCCATTCTGGAATCTCCCACTGTTCAGAGCTTTACTTTTCAGGAGTAATATTGTGGCTGGAAGTTTCCCACTGTTCATGCCAGCGTGGTATTCCCAGCCAACGGAGATTTGGCAAATTCTCCTAAAGTTTACGTTTGTTTATTAGTGTCACAAGTAGGCTTACATTAACACCGCAATGCAGTTACTGTGAAAATCCCCTAGTCGCCACACTCTGGCGCCTGTTTGGGTACACAGGGAGAATTTAGCACGGCCAATGCACCTAACCAGCGCGTCTTTCGGACTGTGGGAGGAAACCCACGCAGACCCAGGGAGAATGTGCAGACTCCACACAGAGAGTGACCCTCTTCGCTGCTGCGGGAGTGTGGTGTGAATGGGCACTAAGATCACGCCCAATGTATGGAGTTCCTGGCCGATTCCAGAACAGCTTCAAAAAGAGTTGGAAGCCCCTTTGTTGTCTCAATACTCTCACGGCCGACCTCCCACCTTGCACACTTCGTTATCCTGAGCTTAACCAAAATGCTGCGATGGCCTAGTGGTATTATCACTAGACTATTAATCCAGAAACTCAGTTAATATTCTGGGGACCCGGGTTCGAATCCCGCCACAGCAGATGGTGGAATTTGAATCCAATAAAAAAATGGAATTAAAAATCTACTGATGACCATGAAACCATTGTCGGAAAAACCCATGGATGTCGCTGGCTGGGCCAGCATTTATTGCCCATCCCTAGTTGCCCGAGGGCAGTTGAGAGTCAACCACATTGCTGTGGCTCTGGAGTCACATGTCGGCCAGACCGGGTAAGGACGGTAGATTTCCTTCCCTAAAGGATATTAGTGAACCAGATGGGGTTTTTACAGCGGTCAATGATCTGCTTTGAGCTGCATAGGAATTCCCTTTCCACCCATCATATCTCCTCTTTTAAGCCTCCTTGAATCCACTGGCCAGCTGCTCTAGTATCTGGTGTTAGTTTAATGTAGTTTATATTTTGTTTGAGAATGTTCCTGTGCAGCTCCTTGGGGAAGTTCACTCCATCGAAGGTGCTGTACTAGAAGTTGTTACTGGTGTTTCAAAGGGAAACCAATTCTTCAATCCTTTTCACAGTTCAAAATACTATTTCCCTCAAAGTCTTGACTAAGTAAATTTCTCCATGGGACTTAGAAACAAGTCTCTGCATTTTCCGTGAACGCCCAGTCTTGTTTCATAAGAACTAGGAGCAGGAGTAGGCCATCTGGTCACTCGAGCCTGCTCCGCCATTCAATAAGATCATGGCTGATCTTTGTGTGGACTCAGCTCCACATACCCGCACACTCACCACAACCCTTAATTCCTTTACTGGTCAAAAATCTATCTACCTCTGCCTTAAAAACATTCAATGAGGTAGCCTCAACTGCTTCACTGGCCAGGGAATTCCACAGATTCACAACCCTTTGTGTGAAGACGTTCCTCTTCAACTCAGTCCTAAATCTGCTCCCCCTTATTTTGAGGCCATGCCCCCTAATTCTAGTTCCACCCATCATTGGAAGCAACCTCCCTGCTTCTATCTTATCTATTCCCGGGGCAGCATGGTGGCACAGTGGTTAGCACTGCTGCCTCACAGCGCCAGGGACCCGGGCTTGATTCCTGGCTTGTGTCACTATCTGTGCGGAGTCTGCACGTTCTCCCCGTGTCTGTGTGGGTTTCCTCCGGGTGCTCCGGTTTCCTCTCTCAGTCAGAAAGATGTGCTGGTCAGGTGCATTGACCCGAACAGGTGCCGGAGTGTGGCGACTAGGGGAATTTCACAGTAACTTCATTGCAGTGTTAATGTAAGTCTCACTTGTAACTAATAAATAAACTTTAACATACGTTTCTTTAAGATCTCCCCTCATTCTTCTGAATTCCAATGAGTATAGCCCCAGTCTACCCAGTGTCGCCTCATAAGCCAACCCTCTCAACTCCGCAATCAACCTAGTGAATCTCCTCTGCACCCCCTCTAGTGCCAGTATATCCTTTCTCAAGTAAGGAGACCAAAATTGTACACAGTACTCCAGGTGTGGCCTCACCAGCACCTTATACAGCTGCAACATAACCTCGCTGTTTTTAAACGCCATCCCTCTTGCAATGAAGGACAAAATTCCATTTGCCTTCCTAATTAGCTACCATAAGAATTGGTACAAGTTGTACCAGTCTGGTTCACTAATGTCCTTTAGGGAAGGAAATCTGCTGTCCTTACCCGGTCTGGCCTACATGTGGCTCCAGAGCCACGGCAATGTGGTTGACTCTCAACTGCCCTCGGGCACTTAGGGATGGGCAACAAATGCTGACCCAGCCAGCGACGCCCGTGTCCCATGGATGAATAAAAAACATCTGGGATCTACAGACTGCCTCTTCACTCCTGACAGTGATGGCTCCAGGACTCTATGTTAAACCAGAGTGCTCCAGCTTCTGACAGCCCCCAGAGGAAATTAGTCACAGAATGTTCGAGCACAGAACTTACCCTGTGGACACATTCAATTATTTTTTGTTCATTTGGTCACATATTTGCAATGGTGGTGGCACAGCAGAGGCTGACTAAATTGGTCCCTGGGATGTGGGGGTTGTCATACGATGAGGAGGCAGAATAAATTGGATGCATATTCGCTGGAGTTTAGAAGAATGAGAGGCGATCTCATTGAAGCATACAAGGTTCTGACGGGGAATTGACAAGTTAAGACACAGATTATTTCCAATGGTTGTGGAATCTAACAGCTGGGAACATATTGGGGCGGCTCGGTGGCACAGTGGTTAGCACTGCTGCCCCACAACGTCAGGGATCCAGGTTCGATTCCAGCCTCGGGTCACTGTCTGTGCGGAGTCTGCACATTCTCCTCGCGTCCGCGTGGGCTTCCTCCGGGTGCTCCGGTTTCTTCTCACACTCCAGAGATGTGCAGGTTAGGTGGATTGACCATGCTAAATTGCCCCTTAGTGCCCAAGATGTGCAGGTTAGGTGGATTGGCCATGCTAAATCGCCCCTTAGAGTCATGAGGATTAGTGGGATAAATACATGGGGTTATAAGGTTAAGACCTGGGTGGGAATGTTGTTGGCGCAGGCTCGATGGGCCGAACGGTCTCCTTCTGCACTGTTGAGATTCTATAATTCTCAGGATAAGGGCCAATCATTTAGGAGCGAGATGAGGAAAATTCCTTTACTGAAGGGGTTGTGAATCTTGGCATTCTCCAGCCCAGAGGGTTGTGGTTGCTCCATCCTGGGATAGACTGAAGACAGGGAGAGTCAGATCTCTCAGGGATTGAAGGGATGTGGGGAGCCGGCAGGAAGTGGAGGTGAAAGCCAAGATGAGCCACGATTGTATTGAAATGTGGAGCAGGCTCGATGGGCCGAATGGTCTACTCCTAAGAAAGGATGTGCTGACCTTGAAGGGGGTCCAGAGGAGGTTCACAAGAGTGATCCCTGGAATGAAGGGTTTGTCATATGAGGAGCGGTTGAGGAGTCTCATAGAGTCTTTACAGTACAGAAGGAGGCCATTTGGCCCATCGCGTCTATGCCAACCACAATCCCACCCAAGCCCTATTCCGTTAACCCTGCTAATCCCCCTGACACTAAGGACAGTTTAACATGGCGAATCCACTTAACCCGCACATCTTTGGTGTCTGGGCCTATACTCGATGGAGTTTAGAAGGGTGAGGGGGGATCTCATTGAAACTTACAGAATACTGAGAGGTCTGGATAGAGTGGATGTGGAGAGGATGTTTCCATTAGTGGGAGAGACTAGAATCCGAGGGCACAACCTCAGAGTGAAGGGACGCTCATTTAAAACTGAGATGAGGAGGAATTTCTTCAGCCAGAGAGTGGTGAATCCATGGAACTCATTGCCACAGAAGGCTGTGGAGGGCAGGTCATTGAGTGTCTTTAAGACAGAGATAGATAGGTTCTGGATTAATAGGGGGATCAAGGGTAACGGGGAGAAGTCAGGAGAATGGGGGAGAGAATCATATCAACCTCGATTATAGGACGGGGTATAGAGTATAAAAGCTGGAGTCTGATGATGCAGCTGTATAGAACGCTGGTTAGGCCACATTTGGAGTACTGCGTCCAGTTCTGGTCGCCGCACTACCAGAAGGACATGGAGGCGTTAGAGAGAGTGCAGAGAAGGTTTACCAGGATGTTGCCTGGTATGGAGGGTCTTAGCTATGAGGAGAGATTGGGTAAACTGGGGTTGTTCTCCTTGGAAAGACGGAGAATGAGGGGAGATCTAATAGAGGTATACAAGATTATGAAGGGTATAGATAGGGTGAACAGTGGGAAGCTTTTTCCCAGGTCGGAGGTGACGATCACGAGCTCAAGGTGAGAGGGGCGAAGTATAACTCAGACATCAGAGGGACGTTTTTTACACAGAGGGTGGTGGGGGCCTGGAATGCGCTGCCAAGTAGGGTGGTGGAGGCAGGCACGCTGACATCGTTTAAGACTTACCTGGATAGTCACATGAGCAGCCTGGGAATGGAGGGATACAAACGATTGGTCTAGTTGGACCAAGGAGCGGCTCAGGCTTGGAGGGCCGAAGGGCCTGTTTCCTGTGCTGTACTGTTCTTTGTTTGTTTGATTGAATGGCAGAGCAGACTTGATGGACTGAATGGTCTACTCCTGCTCCTATATCTTGTCTAATTTTTAAAGGTATCTCTATGATGTTACAGTCAGCTGTGGTCAGCTTTGAGAGAAAGAGAGCGGCTAAGAATTTTCAAAATGTTCTTGGTTATTTGATTGGTTTGATTTCTCCTGTCCCATTTTGTCCCGCGTTGTTTTATTTCCCGAGTCTGAGAGGAGTTCCACAATGGGGGGTGTGTAACTCACACTTCCATCCAGTTCAACACTTAACAACAAAATTCCAGACAGTTGGGAGAAGGTATGGTTAAAAAAAAAGCATGAAAAGGTTTGGCATTTGAGGCGTGACTAACAATTGCAGGCAACGATCGTTATATCAAATGAATCCTCCCCCACTTGCCATAATGGTGAGTCAGAGATTATTAGCTTGCAACTGGGGGAGGGGGAAAATGGAGGGGAGTTCCCTTGCACACTGCAGTTGGATCGCAATAGCTCAATCTATCTGCAAGTTTTTATACTTGGTTTTGCAGCAAGGCTCGTCCTCTTAAAACCACTCTCCTGGAAACTAGACCTCACTTTGCATGATAAAATAGTTCCCCTGTGAAACCTTACCTCAGTGTTCCAAAATTCAAACCCCAACTGTGTGTGTGTCTATCTTTGTGTGTCTGTCTCTGTGCATGTGTGTGCGTGTATGTGATTGCGTGTGTGTTAGCACTGCTGCCTCACAGCGCCAGGCATCTGGGTTCAATTCCGGCCTCGGGTCAGTGTGTGTGTGGAGTTTGCACCTTCTCCCCGTGTCTGCGTGGGTTTCCTCCCAGTCCAAAGATGTACCGATTAGGTAGACTGGCTATGCTAAATTGACCCTAGTATTAGAGGAATTAGCAGGGTAAATATGTGGGGTTAGGACCTGGGTGGGATTGTGGTCAGTGCAGATTCGATGGGCTGAATGGCCTCCTTCTGCACTGTAGGGATTCTATGATACTATGATTGTGTGTGTGTGTCCACATGGGGCAGCACAGTGGTTAGCACTGCTGCCTCACAGTGCCAGGCATCCGGGTTCAATTCCAGCCTCAGGTGACTGTGTGGAGTCTGCACGTTCTCTCCGTGTCTGTGTGGGTTTCCTCTGAGTGCTCCGGTTTCCTCCCACACTCCAAAAATGTGCTGGTTAGGTGCATTGGCTATGCTAAATTGACCCCAGTGTTAGGGGACTAGCAGAGTGAATATATGGGGTTATGGTGACAGGGCCTGGGTGGGATTGTGGTCGGTGCAGACTTGATGGGCTGAATGGCCTCTTTCTGCACCGTAGGGATTCTATGTGCAGTGTGCGCGTGTGTATATTTGGTGTGTATCAAGTCCTTTTGAAAACCATTGAAAAAAACTAAACCGCATCTGGAAGCACAAGAACATAAGAACTAGGAGCAAGAGTAGGCCATCTGGCCCCTCGAGCCTGCTCCGCCATTCAATAAGATCATGGCTGATCTTTTTGTGGACTCAGCTTCACTTACCCGCCCGCTCACCATAACCCTTAATTCCTTTACTGTTCAAAAATTTATCTATCCTTGCCTTAAAAACATTCAATGAGGGAGCCTCAACTGCTTCACTGGGCAGGGAATTCCACAGATTCACAACCCTTTGTGTGAAGAAGTTCCTCCTCAACTCAGTCCTAAATCTGCTTCCCTTATTTTGAGGCTATGCCCCCTAGTTCTAGTTTCACCCGCCAGTGGAAACAACTTCCCTACTTCTATCTTATCTATTTCCTTCATAATCTTATATGTTTCTATAAGATCTCCCCTCATTCTTCTGAATTCCAATGAGTATAGCCCCAGTCTACTCAGTCTCTCCTCATAAGCCAACCCTCTCAACTCCGGAATCAACCTAGGTCAACCTAGTGAATCTCCTCTGCACCCCCTCCAGTGCCAGTATATCCTTTCTCACAGTACTCCAGGTGTGGCCTCACCAGCACCTTATACAGCTGCAACATAACCTCGCTGTTTTTAAACTCCATCCCTCAAGCAATGAAGGACAAAATTCCATTTGCTTTCTTAATTACCTGCTGCAGCTGCAAACCAACTCCTCGAGATTCCTGCACAAGGACACCCAGGTCCCTCTGCACAGCAGCATGCTGCAATTTTTTACCATTTAAATAATTGTCCATTTTGCTGTTATTCCTACCAGAATGGATGAATGACCTCAGATTTACTACATTGACCTCACATTTACATAATCAATGAAGCTTTTTCTGCTAAATGAAACAGGATAAAAAATGAAATCTGGAGAAGGGAAGATTCACTGTTTCGGATTGAGTGATGCATTACAAGACTGAAGTCTAGAACCTTGAACTGTGTGGTGTCTAAAATTTTATATATTATGCTTTCAGATGCCAGGTTGGTTTCTTCTAGCATGTCGACGCACAAAGCTATCAAAACTTAATGTTGTACAAGAGCTTTCGAAACACTCAATATATGTGGGATGCACGTGTTCCAGCCTGTGTATATGTACACACGTGCAGGCCTGTGGCATGTATGTGTCCCCGCCTGTGTGTACATGTACACACATGCGGGTGTGTGCCCAAGCACTGTGACAGAGAGTGGACTTGGCCCATGTGATCAGCTAGACCATTTAAAGAATCATCATAGAATCATACAAACCCTACAGTGCAGAAAGAGGCCATTCGGCCCATCGAGTCTGCACCGACCACAATCCCACACAGGCCCTACCCCCATATCCCTACATATTTACCCACTAATCCCTCTAACCTACACATCTCAGGACACTAAGGGGCAATTTTAGCATGGCCAATCAACCTAACCCGCACATCTTTGGACTGTGGGAGGAAACCGGAGCACCCGGAGACACGAGGAGAATGTGCAAACTCCACACAGTGACCCAAGCCGGGAATCGAACCCAGGTCCCTGGAGCTATGAAGCAGCAGTGCTAACCACTGTGCTACCGTGCCGCCCCTTGATAAAGGACTTGATAAACACCAATGATGCACACACTGCATGTAGAATTTAAGATCCATACCCACAGGTGAAGAATAGCTACTTGAAAGGGCCATTTGATGTTGGACAGAGTCACAGAGACATGAAAGGAGGGCAGGAGGGAAACTGCAGCAAGTGCAGGAAGGTAATTATTAGTGCAGCCACCCAAGGATACCAGCAGAGGGCAGTCGAAGGCTACAATGAGAAATCTTGCTGCATTCCCGTTGATTAAAGGGGCTGAACCTTTGCTTGTTATTGGCAACCCTGAACTTCTGGTACCTGGGATCAGGGGAAGGGGCAAAAAGGGAGGTGGAAACGACAGCTTCATGTGCTATTGGTAAAAAGCAAGAAACATTTCAGTGAGGGGGAAAGACCCTACACCCAACATCAGAGCCTGTGATGGGGAGTTGTGTGTACCTTCGTGAGAAGGAGAGAGAGAGAGAGAGTGTATGTACACTCAGGGCTGTGAGAATACACAAGACGGAGAAGTGAGAGACTGAGTGTGGACTTCAGCAAGAGGGCTAACCTTAGTGTGTGTGGCTTATACAAGACAGTAATGTGGACAACTACTTAGGACAGCACGGTGGCACAGTGGTTAGCACTGCTGCCTCACAGCGCCAGGGGTCTGGGTTCAATTCCCGGCTTGGGTCACTGTGCAGAGTCTGCACATTCTCCCTGTTTCTGCGTGGGTTTCCTCCCACAGTCCAAAAGACATGCTGGTTAGGTGGATTGGCTAAATTCTCCCTCAGTGTACCCGATCAGGCGCCGGAGTGTGGCGACTAGGGGATTCTCACAGTAACTTCATTGCAATATTGTCAGCCTACTTGTGACTAATAAATAAACGTTTAACTATGTGTGCGATCACACACCTTAGAGAACGTGAGGCGTCACTCGACACCACAGAATCCCGACAGTGCAGAAAGAAGCCATTCGGCCCATCGAATCTGCATTGACAACAATCCCACCCAGGTTCTATCCCCATAATGCCACATATTTATCCCACTAATCCCTCTAACCTACACATCTTGGTACACTAAGAGGCAATTTAGCACGGCCAATCCACCTAACCTGCACGTCTTTCGGACTGTAGGAGGAAACCGGAGTACCCGGAAACCCACGCAGACACGGGGAGAATGTGTGAACTCCACACAGACAGTGACCCAAGCCAGGAATCGAACCCAGGTCCCCGGAGCTGTGAGGCAGCAGTGCTAACCCACTGTGCTGCCAGGTTATAGTCCAACAGGTTTAGTTGAAATCACGAGCTTTCGGAGCACTGCTCCTTCATCAGGTGAAGTGATGAAGGGGCAGCGCTCCGAAAGCTCGTGATTTCAAATAAACCTGTTGGGACTATAACCTGGTGTCGCGTGGTCACTCATCTTGTACACCCCTGTCCAACACCGGATTGCCGCATGAGAGAATGAGGCAGCGGAAAATGTTTAAGTGGAAAAAAAAAACAATTTAAAGAATGAATGATACAGAAAAAAAAAGAGACAGCGTCAGCCTGTGTTAATGATTGGGTCAGTATTTTAATACAGTGAATTACAGTCACACGTTTCACAATCACACTAAAGAGTTCCATGACACACATTAACACAGCAGTACACCGCCAGCCAGTGGCAGTGCCCTCACTTCAGACAATCCAATACTGACCATGATGGGCAGTCTCTCTCACTGTCCCCTGACCACCGAACTACACCACTGTGAGGTGTGCAGGAGGGGATATCAGACGCTGATCCTCCAGGAACACACCCACTTGACCCTTAGGGGTGGACTGCTTTGTAGAGTCATAGAGGTTTACAGCATGGAAACAGGCCCTTCGGCCCAACTTGTCCAGGCCGCCCTTTTTTTTTAAAGCCACTAAGATAGTCCCAATTGCCCGCGTTTCGCCCATATCCCTCTACACCCATAAAGTAAAGTTTATTTATTAGTCACAAGTAAGGCTCACATTAACACTGCAATGAAGTTACTGTGAAATTCCCCTAATCGCCACAATCCCCCGCCTGTTTGGGTCAACGCACCCTAACCAGCTCGTCTTTCAGACTGTGGGCGGAAACTGGAGCACTCGGAGGAAACCCACACAGACACGGGGAGAATGTGCAGACCCCCCATAGACACTGACCCAAGCCGGGAATCGAATCAAGGTCCCTGGCACTGTGAAGCAGCAGTGCTAACCACTGCGCCACCCATGTAATTGTCTAAATGTTTAAATACCCTGAGTTAAATGCTCAGAAAAAGATTTCTCTCTCTTGGAATGACATTCACATTTAACAATGGCCAATGGAATCAATACGGATACATACTGCTACCGGGACTTGATGGTTTGAGTTATAAGGAGAGGCTGGGAGTCTTTTTCATGGAGCGTAGGAGGCTTAGGGGTAATCTTATAGAGGTTTATAAAATAATAAGGGGCATAGATCAGCTAGATAGTCAACATCTCTTCCCAAAGGTAGGGGAGTCTAAAACTAGAGGGCATAAATTTAAGATGAGAGGGGAGAGATACAATAGGGTTCAGAGGGTCAATTGTTTCACACAGAGGGTGGTGAGTGTCTGGAACGAGCTGCCAGAGGTAGTAGTAGTGGTGGGTAGGGGTGCAGCACGGTGGTTAGCACTGCTGTCTCAGCGCCAGGAACCCGGGTTCAATTCCCAGCTTGGGTCACTGTCTGTGTGCACATTCTCCCCATGTCTGCGTGGGTTTTCTCCGGGTGCTCCAGTTTCCTCCCACAGTCCATGGAAGTGCTGGTTAGCTGCATCGGCCATGCTAAATTCTCCCTCAGTGTAGCCGAACAGGCGCCAAAGTGTGGCGACTAGGGGATTCTCACAGTAACTTCATTGCAGTGTTAATGTAAACCTACTTGTGACACTATTAAATAAACTTTCTACAATTTTGTCTTTTAAAAAGCATTTAGACAGTTATATGGGTAAGATGGGTATAGAGGGATATGGGCCAAACGTGGGCAATTGGGACTAGCTTAGTGGCTAAAAAAAAAGGGGCGGCATGGACAAGTTGGGCCGAAGGGCCTGTTTCCATGCTGTAAACTTCGATGACACATTTTATTACAGACACATTCTCACCTGCTACTACTCTGGTGTCAAGTGGACAGGAAGTTCCTGATTCGTAAATCTCGCTTCATTAATAAGCTGAATTGGGTTGTTTTTAAATGAGAAGCAAGAATTCCAAGTTGGAGCAGACGTTCCATGCCAGAGCACGCTTCTAGTGCTCATTAATATTAACAAGCCTCATTAATAAACATTATGCACTTTGCTTCCCGTTGGTCTGAAGGTAATGTTGTTGAGAGCACGCAGGCCACTGGGCCCAGTTTAGTTCCAATCATTTCAAATTGTAGGGATATGGGGAGTGTGGCACGGTGGCACAGTGGGTTAGCACTGCTGCCTCAACGCCAGGGACCTGGGTTCGATTCCCAGCTTGGGTCACTGTGTGCGTGGAGTCTGCACGTACTCCCCGTGCCTGCATGGGTTTCCTCCGGTTTCCTCCCACAGTCTGAAAGACGTGCTGGTTAGGGTGTACTGGCCATGCTAAATTCTCCTTCAGTGTACCCGAACAGGCGCCGGAGTGTGGCAACTAGGGGATTTTCACAATAACTTCATTGCAGTGTTAATGTAAGCCGACTTATGACACTAATAAAAAAAAAACTTTAAACTTAAAACCCAGAGAGGTGGGGAGGGGAGCACGACCGATTGGCCAGCTCTTTGAAGGAGCCAGCACAGACACAATGGGCCGAATGGCCTCCTTCTGTGGTGTATGATTCTACGAGTTCCGGCACACAATCCAAATCAATCAGGGTTTATGCCAAAGGTCTTCAAACAGGCGATTCCCAGGGAGGGCCAGGCCTGAGGGCGACAGAATCCAGGCGGGTCAGACAAGAGTTCAGACAAAGATCGGCCATGATCTAACTGAATGATGGAACAGGCTTGAAGGGGCTGAACAGCCTCCTGCTATTCCCAGGTTCTGGCATTGTGCCTATTTAGGGAACAAGGACCTCGCACTCTTAAAGACACAGTCCACAACAGACATACCTTCTCTCCACAGCAGGCAATTACATCAGGGCTTGCAGGAAATAATAGTTGGGGATTTCAAAGCACACCATCTCGATTATCTCCAATCATAGCAGGGGAATATCCTCTGCAGTATAACAAAAGAACAACTCAGAGCAGCATAAAGATATATCCATATTTTATCATTAGTGTTCATTAACACATATCAGCTCGATAATCCAGAATAAAGCTCCCTTTACACTGTCCCCATCAAACACTCTCAGGACAGGTACAGCACGGGGTTAGATACAACACGGGGTTAGATACAGAGTAAAGCTCCCTCTACACTGTCTCCCATCAAACACTCCCAGGACAGGTACAGACGGGGTTAGATACAGAGTAAAGCTCCCTCTACACTGTCTCCCATCAAACACTCTCAGGACAGGTACAGCACGGGGTAGATACAGTGTAA